>NC_133477.1:3514520-3582608 GCF_025370935.1 Choristoneura fumiferana | reverse complement strand
CCACGCGGCGCCCAGTGGGATTGGGAACTTCACACTCAGGCTTATTAGAACAAAGAAACAGAGACATCATCACAAATATTCTGTCACACAAAATGTATAAATATGTGGTGAAACAAGCCCTTAATTTTTTACTTAAGTAGTTATCTTTTTGCTACACTTATAAATAACTAGCTGTTGCCCGCGACTCCATCTGTAAAGAATTCATTTATCGTTTTCCTGCGGGAACTGGATTTTTTTGAGATAAAAGGTCCTTGGCAATCAAAAATATCTCCATAATCATTTCAGCAAAATCGGTTTAAGTGTGAAGAGGTAATAGACAAACAGATAGACAGAATTACTTTTGCATTTATAATCCATCTCAGTTTATGCGGTCAAGACAACAACGACATCACAGATCTTTGTCAAATAAAATTCATCAATGAGTAATGAAATAGGTCTTTAATCTTTTAACTTTACTCACTAAGTAGTTAAATTTATAAGAACTGATGAAAAAAAATAATTCTAGTAGTCTCAACTAAATATACGCAATTGAAGGTGCATTGAGCGGTTTTCTTAGTGGTTACCCGCTAGCACTCGCAATGTACAGAAACACTCTGCGTCGATCACGCTCTACGCCGGGCTGTAAGCCAGCTATTACTTCGTACCCTACGAATAAGAATTATTATTCGTAGTTCGTACCACTACCACTATGCACCACATTTCGGGTTAGCTGCGATATCACTAATCAGCTGTAACAGCAACCAACGTCAGGTGAATAAATGCTCAAGCACTTTGTGGTATTAAATCACTAATAGACGGAAAGGGACAGCCCGTTTGATGGTAGAATTGCTGCTCAGTTTAGATTATTGTAAAGGAAAAGTTCTCGAGTGGTAACCACGAACCGGAAGACGAAGCGTTGGCACTCCCACTAGGTGCACTGGCGATATCGCTAGAGTTACAGGGAATCGGTTGGCGTTGTGTTTGAAGCTTCCCCCTAGAATGCCACAGTGAACGACAACTCGCCAATGAGGGTTTTTCGACAGGCGAAATATCGCTCGCTAGATGGCGTTATAGTATCATGATGTCCGTTTGATATTTGCGTCGCGCTCGCGATTGGTTCGTTGGAATGTGCCAATCGCTATAGCCTAGATATAGTTAAGATATTGTTAGTGTTTAGTATTGTAACTAAGGGACCCCATACATCCCTGTTATTTCTTTTATTATTATTTTTTGTAGTTTTTTTTCTTTAATTGTATAATATAGTTTTTAAGTATTTTATTTGTAATATTTTTATGAAAAAATGACTTTCTGCCAAGTTTCTTGCGCGTGCATTCTTCTTGGCAATGATTGGTCTTTCCGAAAGCGCCTCGGTAGTTTTAAAAAATTGACGTGTAAAAGTGCCCATTGCGGCCTATTTACTGAAAAAATCATTTGAATTTTGAATTTTGAATTTGAATTCGCAAGCAAGACTGAAACGTCAAACGAACTTCACGGTACCAACGCCATCTAGCGATATCCGGCTGTAGAAATTGCATCCACCAGGTCCGCAACTCTTGTCTTTTGTCAGTCCACTTAACGCTTTCTCTTCCGGTTTGTAGTCGCCTATCGAAGATCTTTCTTCTCCAACGGTTATCTGTTCTTCGGGTGATGTGGCCGCCAATGCACGCCAATATGACTGTGATGAAATGGAGACTTTAGTTCTTCAGCAAATTTCCGTATTCCTGATTTTATCGCACAAAAATAAAAAACTCCAAGAAAGTATGGTTCTCTCCATAGCATTGTGGTCGGCTGGTAACGGCTGATAAACGTGAGTATTGAATCTGTTACCAACCTATTAACTATTTATAATCTAAGGCACTTGTCCCACCGCCGACGATGAGCGAGAAGCGAGTAGAGCGAGTAACTAGAAAAGAGCAGCGAGAAGCGAGTGTAGTTTTGTCGCTCGGCTGTAAGCGAGTGTTCGCGTGCGACGGGCGATTACTCGCTCCACTCGACTCGCTCGTGCGGGGCGGCCGTCAAGCTGACATCGCTGAGCGAGTATCTATAGCTTAGCGAGTTTTATAGCTCTTGTCGCTGCGACAAAAGATGTAAAAGCGAGTTCTCGCCGACAGTGTGAACAGCCAGCGATCAACTATTAATATATGTGTCTCTTTTACTCACATAGGATCTTATATCTTTTGTTCGTTTCTTGAGCGAGAAAATAGTAGATAGCTAATCGTTTCCTCGCTGGCGGTGAGACAAGTGCCTAAGACAGTAGAAACATTTTCAAGTGTTTTTCATTGCTCGTAATCAGTCTCGTAACGTAACATGCAGGCTACAAACAGTTGGAACGCAATAAATAGTACATTGTGTCTTAAACTTAAAGGCATTGTCTTCGACTTCGGGCTTAAAATATACTGTAATTTGTAATTCCTTGTTTAACGCCTTTAAGACACAATGTACGTTTATTCGGGTTACCAAAATTTTGCGATGTTTTATTGAAATGAAATGTATCACTTTGTTACTGCTGCTACAAGTGCTAAACAGATACATCTCTTGTCCACTTCTAGCCGGTCTTCCTTTTGAGATACAGAATCTTCAAAAGTGAAAAGGCTGTGTTCCAAACTTAGCTGGAAAGTAAACACTTTTCACTGCCAGACGCCATTATATTGATTAAAAGCTCTTGGTAGACGAATTGGAACTCAGCAAAGCTTTGGAGTCTATATTGAGAAGTTTAAGTGGATTATGCAGTTTAGGAGCTTTGTATGTGTCAGTCTACCCGTAATCATGATGCATGCAACTGCATCAAAATATAGGGAGCTCATGCTATTGCATATTTAATGTAAATTATATTTGTCAAATTTTTATGGTCACTCAAAGAAAAGATAACCGTTGAGGGAGAAAAGTCCTCGAGTAACGACCACGAACCGGAAGACGAAGCAGGTCTCCCACTAGATGGACTGACGACATCGTGAGAGTCATGAGCTGCTGGTGGGTACAAGACTCTTGATGATTGATGATAATGGTGAATTTGTTACTTAATAATTAGATTTTTAAGAGAGTCGTTGAGTAAAAGCGAAATTAGATTTTTTATACAAAAGGTGACACAAGGGTTTCAATGCTTTAAATATTAATTAATAATTGATTTTAAAGCCGTGGTGGCCAAGTGGTTTGACCTATGTATTTTCAAGCAAAGGATGGTGGGTTCAAACCGCAATTTTCGAAATTCATGTGCGAAATTACATTTAAAATAAAAGCTTTGTGGCGAAAAGCTGGGAAAACCTGTGAAGCAATTCAATGGTGTGTATAAGTTCCCAATCCGCACTGTGCCCGTTGGGAACTATGGGCCAAGCTCTCTCGTATGGAAAGGAGGTTTGTGCCCAGTATATGGGCTGGGATGATAATGAGTTGATTTTACAAGCTTTTATTTATCTTATAATGCGTGTTTGCATGTTTGTTAAGATCAAAGCTTTAAAAAAATTTTCCGCCCACTTTTGGTAGTACAGTACATTACCTAATGTCTTGAAATTTGATATACGGTTTGTAATGTAAGTTTAGCATTTTGTTTTTTAATTCTTCGCAGGTAAAGTCGCGGGGAGAAGCTAGTCATAAACAAATTCAAAAGCGTGTTTAACTCAGCTATCGGCAACTATAGACGCTATGAAAGCATAAACCTTATTTTCCAGAAACAAAGTCGTCCGAGGAAACAGTATAAAAATGGATAATTCCAAACTTTTCGCATTTATCAACAGCAGTTCAAGGGAAAAGGGGACCAGAATAGCACTGCGACCCTATTCTAGAACGTCCGTGTGATATTAGAGCTTAGAGAAAGCAAGACAAGACTTACAATCCTTTTAATTAATAGTACATTACTGCAGAGGCCGTGAAGTATGGGATTGATGGACGAGTTTGGGGTTGACGGCCGAGTATTCTGTTCTGGCTGAGGTATATGTAATAGTGCTTTCCTCAAACAATGTGAGGAAATATTCGAACCATCCATCGCATCGCATCGCATCGCAATATTGCAAATGCTTACAGAGTCTAGTGGTGGTTGGCTGTTTGTAATTTTTCCTTTGTCAGTTTAATGTTATAGGTAGTACTTAAGCAAATTTAAAAAGTTAGAGCAGCGAACAATAATGGATTTTCATACATTCCTTATGGCCTAGGCGAAGAAGTAATGTAGAGAGCCATCAATGAGAAACTTCATGTCTCCATTTCGTGACATTAACGCATACATTCCCGAGCATGCTCCATAAAGTACGCCACACCAATTTTTACCCTTTTTAGCACCCCCCCTGTCATACGTATTGTTATATATGAAATTTGCTTTTATTTTGTTTCTGTGTTACAAACCGCTTGACCCCTCCCCCCCTTAAATGTGTGACGTACTTTATGTATGATCCCTTATCACGCCAAACACACGAGTAATATTTATTTCGACTTTTTTACCACATTAAGGTGGTTTTCCACCGGCGAGGCGAGACGAGAATTGAAATTTGTATGGCAGCACCCGCGGCGGCCCGCGGCGGCTCGCAACGGGCGCGCGAGAATGCATACAAATTTCAATTCTCGTCTCGCCTCGTCTCTCGTCTCGCCTCGCCGGTTGGAAAATCACCATTACAGTGGCTTTGGTCACGAGTAGATTGAAGTGTAGGGTATCTTGTCTGTTTAAAATATAACTTGTGGAGGTAAATATTACTAGAGTATGACAAGTCCGTTTGTGGGTTTAATTATGAGTGAAAATCACGAACATTTAAAACATTTACCTCCTGTTTCACCATCCATTGACTAAATTTATCGGACGGATGTGATGCCGTCTCTGTTTGTTTTGTTCGAATAGACGGCATCACATTTTTCCGTCAAATAAAATTAATCAATGGGTGGTGAAACAGCCCCTAATTATACTTTTGTAATATTAGGCGTATCATGTTACCATCGAGTAGCACCGAAATAATGATCGTTAGTTTGAACATTTAAATCAGGTGGCCCGGTATGTTTGTTAACCCCCTCTCATACAAGATTTTATACACGGTGTTAATTAAATAACTGAAATCCTGAGAGCAGTTTATGCTCCCAGTCTAAAAGTTGACGCCAATCAAGTGTGAGTGAGATTGCATTATCAATTAGATCAGGGTTACTCAAAGTGGGGTACGCGAACCCCTAGGGGTTCGCTATTCGACGGTAGGGGGTTCGCGACAAGGTTTACGTGACTCCAAAAACCACCAGGCTGCAAGACTAGCAAGATGATTAAGATTGGTTTTTGGAGTATTTTGTATTATTTTTTTTTAGTTTCTCCAACAGTCAATTTATTACTTTCTTTGGGGGCGGGGTTCGCTATCGTTTAGAAACTTTAACAGGGGTACGTGGAGCCATAAGTTTGAGAAACCCTGAATTAGATATCTAATACTTGCCGTTTTTCTGTCAGTTTTGATTTTCTTAAAAACATTGCGAAGCACTACTGACAAGTACAAAATTACGAGTGTAGAAGTACAATGAAGCAGAATTACTGACTCAGCAAAACATATGAATATTATTTAATAAGTCATGTCAGCCGAAAGACGTCCACTGCTGGACATAGGCCTCCCCCAAGGCTCTCCACTCAGACCGGTCTTGTGCTTTCCGCATTCAACGCAATCCCGCGATCTTAACCAGGTCGTCGCTCCATCTCGTTGGAGGCCTACCGACAGCTCGTCTCCCGGTCCGCGGACGCCATTCGAGAACTTTCTGACCCCATCGGTCATCAGTCCTGCGAGCAATGTGCCCCGCCCACTGCCACTTCAGTTTCGCAATTCTTCGGGCTATGTCGGTAACCTTAGTTCTATTGCGGATATCATCATTTCGATTCTTTCGCGAAGAGAAACCTCTTGCATAGACCTCTTCATAGCCCTTTGAGTGACTTTGAGCTTCCTAATGAGGCTTCTTAATGAGGATTTAATAAATAAGGTAAATTTATAAACTAATAAAAAAAAACAGTCTAAGGTTTTCAGTTTGATAATTAACATTTTGTGTAAAAAAAATACGGCGTGTTGCATAATACATCATCTGTTCGCATCCTAACTGATGATATAAATTGTGGAATCACCCTTGAATACCAGAATAGAGCTGTGGGACCGAATTTTCAGTGTCAAACCTTTTTGATGACTTTTAAAAATAAAATCCATTTAAGCCACTGCGTTGGTTTCTTTGCGGTTATCTGTTGGTTTAATTTAGTGGAATGATCTGAAAAAGGTTTTAACGTATTTTAACGATGGCCGAAATATTTTAATTGAGTTTTGGAGCGCTAAAATTTTGTTTTAAATGTAGATAACGTTTGTGATTTTGGAGGATTAAGATGTACTTAAATAATTGTGTTTAAGCTTGCTTTTTATACAAACGGAATAAAACGGGATATGTATTAAAGGGTTCCATTTTTGGACATGTAACT
Organism: Choristoneura fumiferana; assembly: GCF_025370935.1. Lineage (NCBI taxonomy): Eukaryota > Metazoa > Arthropoda > Insecta > Lepidoptera > Tortricidae > Choristoneura > Choristoneura fumiferana. The sequence continues at coordinate 3,576,226 of NC_133477.1, read as the reverse complement.
ACCGTGAATTTAATTAATCTTAGAACATTCTTGGCTAAGCTACAATAAAGCTTTTTGTAGCAGCCGCCGTGGCATGTGATCTTAGAGGAAGAACTACGAATCAATCCGAAACATGTCGAGTTATCCGTTTTATTTAACTAGGGTTTCCATTCTCTAAGCTTTATCCTTTTATTTGCTGTTCTGCTTTCACACGTGCAAGGTAGCTACGTCTCTATGACATATACCTAGCTATGTGTTTTCTTGCAGGAAACCCGCCCACTTCCACTATTATATAAATGAACACACATGTATAAATTCACAGAGACTCAATTATCACAAATCATCGCTAAATTGCGTTTATGACAGTTTGTTTTGTGTGACATATATTTAACGAGTTTTCTGCATGTATTTTGAAAATGTGACAGATTCATTTTATTTGCCGATCCGCGTTCTATCGAGGACATTTCAGCCCAAACGGCCATCTGTACTCCGTGCTATTGCCACAACAACGAGCTATCTCCTTCTTTCCTGATTTGATCCCACAGAGAATCCCCGAATATTAGCCCCCTCCATAGCCCGCTAGTCGCTGAGCAGCTCTAAGCCTATTCATAAGGCCTATTTGACGTTTCTCTCGGCTTACCTGAAAAAAAAAAAGTTTGACATTATTTTAATGACGTGGGAAATATTTAAACTGCTTCATTATACCTATTACTTGACTCTTAGTGCTCTGGTTCGTCCAGTGAACTTGGAATTTGACTTTCGAAATGTTCCATGCATGAAACTTTAATTAGACGAAAGTAAAAGTTTTTGTTTTTATTTTCAAATACCTTTTTTGAGCAGTAAAAGCTTTTTGAACGGTAGGTATATTTAATCGGATAATATCAGGAGGAAACAGCGATGTGCTCCGTTACAATAATCGTGGTTATAATATCCCATTTAGTGCTTTAAAGCTCTGTTTTAATGTGCCATCGATTTTAGTAACAAAAAAAGCATTCATAGATAAAAAAAGCAAAAAAAAAGTCGCGAAAAGTAAGTCAAGTTTAACATTCAAAATTTGTTTCCTGACAAGCAAACCACCAGGACAAGAATTATGAATTAAGCAAGCACCCACTTATGAATTATGAATATAGAAAAATCTAACACCGGATCGACGTTGAGTAAGAGACCAGCAATAATATCTACAACTATATTGTTAAACAATACGCAATGTTATGTAATTTAATTAAATCCATAGTTATATAACATACCTAAAATATTGAACACAGTAAAAACACTGTTCGCATAATATCATCATCATCCCAGCCTATATACGTCCCACTGTGGGCACACTCTCAGAACAAGATTGGGCTATAGTTCCCACGCGGGCCCAGTGCGGATTGGGAACTTCACACGCACCATTGAATGTTATCATAAGTTTCTTTAAAAATATATTTTTTACATAAGCTTTATTTGCTGACTGTACTTTTTGTTTACTGCACTTGCATTGTCATCCGACTTACATACTTATTATTATCATATAAATCAAATTTCAAGCCAATCCCATTATTGGAAGTGGGTCAATATTAACTTGCAAGATTTGACCCAAAAATCAGGGCAAGTTATACCTATAAAAGCTTGTAATAAAAAGTGTTTAAATAATGGTCTGCAAATTTTGGCACCTCGACTTACATATTATTTTCTTACATACATACAAACATTGAAAGTTAAATAAAAGCTTGTTAAAACTAAGGATCGCCATGCTGATCGGAACTATAATACAAATATCCCCGTTAATGATAATTAATGTTATTACGCGTTCAGTTACGTGGGTGCACACTCACCGGGGTTCAGCTGAAAACCAGCGCTGCAGCTCTGGTTACAGGGCTACGGCACATGCTGAGCTGAGTCCTTTTGGCATCACACTACAGCACAATGTCTCTTATTTTCCTCTCTTTTCCTATTTATGTTTTTACTGTGTTTTTGTTGTGATGTAGTGTTTTTCTTGTCAATAAATGTTGTGAGTTTGAGTTTGAGTTTGAAATGTCTAAGATATCTGCTCTTGCTGAAAATAGATAAGTATTTGAAGTTTTATAGGTACCTGACACAATCCTGAGCGCAGTCCCGGAGACGACAGTAGCTGCAACTGCACTCGGAGTAGCAGGAGCCGTCCGAGTCCGCCAGGCTGATGGAGTCGAACCGACGACCCTCGGCCGAGCTGGGCATTGTGTGGGACCCACGCCATCTGTAATTTGATGAACAGGCTATCATTAAGCTACACTTTCATCTTCACTTCTAATAGCGTTTTCGCTTGTCCTATCTCTTTAAATATAGGGTGAATGGACATGGGCAACTGTGCTCAATCTTAGTCCACACGTTCGCTTACCATCAGGCGTGATTGTGGTCAGACGCAAGCCTATTTCTGTATAAATATAACAATACATTTAAAAAAAATCAAAAACCCGACTGTCTTAAAAAAATATTAGGTAAGAATTTTTGAGCGTCACGATTTAAATGGGTCCCGACTGTTGAACTTTAAGTTAGATACTTAACAAAGTTCTAGCCCACTTAGACTTGTTTTCTTCATTTTAGTATTTATTACAGCAGTCGGGTTTTGTGTTTTATTAAATTTATTGTTTTATTTCACATTTTTCTGTGAAACTGTTATATTAAAACGATTATAACCCATATATATTTAGAATGGGCTTATTATTAGCTTTCATTTGATATCCCACTCGATAGGTTTGAATAAAAATATTTTTGTGAAATCTTACAATTTGGCGCCAAAAATCCGCCATTTCGATTTTTTATGAATTTCATGTACCCAGTGCCACTCGCGTTATTAAGACAAATCCAATGACGTATTATCAAAATCGGTTCAGCCGTTGAGTAGTTACGAGAGGACATAGGAATAGACATACATACGCGTCAAACACATAACCCTCCTTCTTCGCAGTCGGGTAAAAATATATTCATAAATAAATTCTCTACACAATAAACAATCCCTGATCAGCGATTTACTGCCATTACAGATAATTCAACAACACACGGCTGAAGACCCCTGTCTGAACGTTTGATATCATAAAAATACATGAGAGAGATATCACAATACATTGTGCCCGAAAAATCTCATCATATTAAAAGTAAGCAACAGATTCTATTACTTACATGAGATTTTTGTCCTTTGCCAAAGACTATGGAGACTCACCTAGCACTCTTAGCATCAACATGCTCCACCACGACATTCCACGTCCTGTGGATCAGGTACAGCAGGAAGAGGACTCGCGAAGACTCGGCCTGCGACTCCCGCTTCTGCTTCCTGCTGGTGGCACTACTGAGCCCACTACCCATGGCGCGGTCGAGAGGTTAGATCAGACCATGTTGGAAGCGACGCGCTCTGAAATGAAAAAGATTTGGAGCTATACAAAGTGTTTTGTTACTGATCCACAGCTTTCACCTAGATTTTAACCTGACAAAACTTGCTACCCCATGGAATTTTCATTAAATCTGTCTATGTTTGCTTTCTAAGCCTAAGGATTCCGGCTGGGCGTTAGTGACAATGCACTCAATTAGTAAAGACTCTTAATTTTCATTTTAATTCAGGGTGTTTAGTTTTTAATTAAAACTTATTTCACGTGGAGCAATAACATGCCTACATAACTTGCACATACTTTAACGATGAGTTATCTAATTTTTACCAATATCTAATCAGGGTCCACTTTATCTATATCAGTGTTTTGTCTCGTAAGTTAAACGAGAAAATGAAACAAAACACTAATATTATTACACTTATATCCTGCGAGAAACTGAACCCAGCTATCCATTTGTTATTGCTCATACATTTCGACATGATATTAATATTTTTCCACTCACATACTCTTTTTTCATTACAACCACTCAACGGACGAGATCAAAAAACATTTTCGTAAAGCAGATTTCTTTAATTCAAACAGAATTCGTTATTTTCCTGGCACTTACCAAAATGAAAACCAAAAGATGCTGGCAATAAAAACAATTCCTGGGAAAGAAATCTAATTTACTTAGGCTTTTAAAAAATCTCTCAGATCTTTCCAACCACAATAGCCGTAATGAAAAACGGCGGTGTATTTAACACGAGTTTTGATCCAAGTATTTTGAGTAAGAGAACAATAATAAACGATTCAAACTATTTAATAATACACAACATTATACTATTATGTTATATTATGTTATCACGCTATTGTGTTATTATGGTTTGTGGTATTTTGACTATTAGTGAGAATCACGAAAGTTTAAAACGTTATAACTTGTTGCTACTTTATTGGTCTATTTGCATGAGCCGTTGGATTCAGAAGTTAAAATTACGTGATTTTACAAAATTGCCATTAGAGTTTCCAATGACTTCCCCGGAATTAAATGTAGCTTATGCCATCTGGAATAGTGTTTAGTAGTATGGGTATTTCTCATTTTTTTTTCCAAATTTGGTTACCCATAAATACTAACCAACATAATACAAAAAGTAAACTAAAAGAATTTCCTTGCTCACCCGCGACCTTATGATAGTTAAGCTTATGCAAAATATGCGTGTTCATGCAGTTCCTCCACCTCCACACTGTAAAAACACACACAAATCACACAAACTTATCTTACCACCCAACACACTGGCGTTTCGAACTCAACCAGAGCTCATCTTCAGAGTAACACAACCGTACACCATGCTACCAGATGTTAGACACTAACTATCATAAGGTCGCGGGTGAGCAAGGAAATTATTTTAGTTCATTGATATGGACCTCCGCAAAGTAACGCCTTGGTTTCAATAAATTAATACAAAGAGTTTATCTCTTTATTACATTTTAGATATGTAGCCTAGCAATTATGCCAGTTTTAGTGCAATATTAACTATCCTCCAGCTCATATTAAATATAATGACCCGGATAACTCACGTCTTAAATCGAGTTTAGCTCGACATGTTTCACGCGCGTTTGCTTCCGAAGACGAAGGGCTACGGATTAGCCCGAAACATGTCGAGCTAAACTCGATTTAAGACGTGAGTTATCCGGGTCATTATATTTAATATGAGTGAGTCTCACGGTAGTTTCATGTTCAAATATCCTCCAGCTCTAATTTCACCCCACAGTTCAAACATGCGAGCGTGTTCAAGTTTAGTGCCACTTCCACTACTTGCCACTTGGTTCCGTGAAACTTGCACTTTGGTTGCAGTTTCTAAGAGCCCTGCTCTCATATACACAATACAGTAGAGACTTAGCATGTAATAGAAGTCGAATTGTTGCTAAAACGGACGATGTGCATGTACAACTTCGCCAACTGTTTGAGTAGACTACAATTTGAGACTGTTGTTCTACAAACGAGGTAGAGGAGACTAAGTTTGACTTTAACCAGGTGAAGAAAAAGGTGGGTGTCGTGTCGTATCAGGAAGTGAAACGGCTGGCCAAAGACCGTGCGGAGTGGCGATTACTCCAGCGACAAGAGAATAGCTCTTAAATTTAAGAAGAAGAAGTTCTACAAACAAATTATACTTTTAGGTAAATGGGCAAAGTGGAGGAAAAGAGGCGAGCTGGGAGAACAAAGAAGTCGAAATAGTTAACCACTACAGACATACGGCTAAAGCAAGACTGTATCATTAAAATACGACGCGTATCACTGAAGCTAGATTGCCTAGACTTTCTAACGGGTCCAGCTTTCAATAATTGGACTTTCGCCATGTAATTGATTCATGGCATCTACATCTATGTTCATGTCTATGAGGTAGATGCGTATGTAGTCGTCAACCTTTGAATTAAAACTAAGTAGGTACATACAAATAGAAATAGTCCTACTACACAGCCTTTCCGACTTACTTAGTAGGTACAATGATTTTTAATTAGATTCAATAAAAATCTTTAAGTATTAAGATTAGAGTCTAAGCGAAAGTTTTTTTTTGTTATTATTGAAATAATCAGTTTTTTTTTACTAATGTCATCATCATCATCATCATCCCAGCCTATATACGTCCCACTGTATGGTGACGTGAAATAACGTCCACCCCTAAGCGTGTGTTTTGCATGAGCATGCCAAGTAAGATCGCGCCCAATAAACGCATAAAACACATAGATCTACTGGAATACACACAATACCAATTACCGGAATTAGATCGACCCGGACAATGCCGAGCGTAAATCTTATAACAATGACCCATAAATCGTCCGGCAATAGATTAGCGTTGTCGTCGAAATTAGCCGGACAAAATTGTCCGGAACTGGTAGGAATGTTTAAATAACGGCACATATAAATAAAACATTGAATTTTATTATTTGATAAGCTTTACCCGTCGTTTCATTTGTATTAACCATCAGATCTTCCATATTAATGGAAGCATCGGGATTTCCTGAAAATCCCCGTGAGAATTCCTAAAAGTTATGTCAATGTATTTATTGACAATATAAAAATATTTCTGTGCCAAATTTCGTGCTCTTACTTAGCGGAGACTTCGAGATTTTATTCCAAACCTGTGGAAATATTGGGATAAAAAGCGAGTGCGTACGAGAGAAACCACGTGAAAAGGCCAGGTAAGAAATAAATTTACCAACAAAATACTAAAATCTAAGTAAGTTTAAAACCTAAGATGCCTCGAAGCCCAAACCTCGGTGCATTGTGCGTGAACTTCGTATCGCCATACGGATGTATCGGTCTAGGAACGCGCCAAGTCTTTTTAACTGTTTTTTTTTGTTTTTGTTAGCTTGTCATACCTTTCATTGATTTAAACATATCCAAAGACTTTAATTCAAAATAAAAAAAGTAATGTTTTCGGTAAATATTAAATTTTAATACAAGCTTTTTTGCTGACTGTACTTTTTGTTGACTGTACTTGTATTGTCACCTAAACTATATTTGCATATTAAATTTCAAATCGATGCCATTAAACGTTGAAGAGTTCCGTCCTGTGGAGACGATCTTGGCCGGATTACCAGAATGTCACTACCAGATTATTGTATTGTCACGCAATTTATATAAGTATACCAAATTTCAAGTCAATCCAACTACTGGAAGTTTGTCGAATTTATTACCGGCTGACAGACAGACAGACAACGGGACAGGTGAAACTAAATAAAATCTTGTAAAAAGTAAACAACCTTTTAATACTCATTGTGAAGACAGAAAGTGTAAAAATAAGTTTAGTGAAATTAAATTCTGTGACGCCATTATAGAGAAGAGACAAAGATTGAACGCCGGTACGACCGAAAGAATTTGCAGGATTGCATGTTATTTGTTACAAAATACTCTTATATTCCTTGGAAGATGGGGTTGAACCTGGATGGACGAGCAAGTGGGTCTCCTGATGATAGAGATACACCGCCATAGAACCTGCAACACTAGGGGGATGCAGAATGCGTTGCCAACCTAGGGCCTTAAGATGGAACCTCAAGTGCCAGTATTTTCACCGGCTGTCTTACTTCCCAGCCGAAACACAACAGTGCAAGACTGCTTTTCACGGCAGGATTAGCGAGGCAAGATGGTGGTAGCAATCCGGCGGACCTTGTAGAAGGTCCTACCACCTGCAAACCTGTAGTGACATGCTGGCTCCTTCTCATCCATAGAACCTACAACAGAGGTGTTGCAACATATGAAGCAGCTGAAAACGCAAAAGAAAACAAATACTAGTACTTGAACACGATTTTGTACCGTTCGGTGTTAAGACGTTGGTCCATGAAGTCCTAGTGCTTTGAAGCTTTATTAAGGCATTAGGTTGGTGGTGAGTGGTGGTGGTGGTGGTGAGGTTGTGGACGTCACAGGGGACCGAAGAGCTGGCAGCTTCCTCGGACAAAGACAGCTTAGTTATTCAGAAAGGTACGCTGCCAGCATCTTCGGAACCTTGCCTAAATGCCTCGTTGAAATAATTTATTTTCTTTTAGTTTTTACTGTACTTTTAAGCTTAAGATATCAATCACAATAATATTTTAATGATATTGTTAATTAAATTCTGATGTACCAATAGATACTCCAAAATACTCTAGCCAGTAAATGTGACGTGTGTGTGTGGTGTGTGTGTGGTGTGTGAAATGTTGTGTGTATTATTTACTGAATTATTTAATTAATTAGTTCTTAGAATATATTAGATTAATTTAACAAAATGACATGTAATAATGATATTACCAATAAAAGAGTATGAGTATAGTATGACTTGGTAAAATCTTCAATAGTTTTATAGAGAAATTAATCTTAAAGTTTTTCTTTTGATTTTAGATTGATAAAAGTGTATTTCACAGACTTATCCATACAAATTCATCGTTGGAACAAACCTCGAGCGTCGATTTATCAGTTGCAAGGAGACGGTGAAGTAAATTTATAATACTAACATATCCACCATTTGTCTAATCTATTTAACTCTAGTTTTCTGTGCAGTCAGTTCCCTATCGTAAAAAACATACGAATACTACCGTACTAGCTGCAAATATTGCTTTTATTGCTATATCCTGCGGAAATTGATTGTGGTCTTTTATTTAAGAGTGTTCGAAAAAAATCGGCTTAGCGGTGTTCTAAGTTGGTTAGATACTCCATCAAACATCCCAACTTTCGCGTCAATAATGTAGCACCTACTTGAACGTGTATCACCAAATAGTGCGTATAATCGATTATGCGTTCGCCGTGGATAATTCATTACAATACTGGAATCTTAACGGGCGTAACATAACAGTACGGGTTGGTGTGAAAATGATAATAGAGGTTTTGCATTTTAACGACGAGTATAGTCGTCGTTTAAGATATATTTAACTGAATTGAGAACGATATGGCATGGTAAGATTTACAACGAAGGATGCTGGTGTAAAATATTTTATTAATGTATAAAATCCTTAATTGTCACCGAAACTATATTACTTAAACGAACTGTTATGACTGCATAATTGAAATCTATTTAGGTTAGATTAGATTTTTTATTATAACAATCCTGTAAAGTTTTAAAATTGTGAGAAAATTGCTTTATCTCAAACTGGCGGCCCGTCCGGGTTTTTACTCGGGTACAATTTTCAAAATAGGTTTCTAATGAAAGGCATTTCCCATAAACTACACCCACGCGAAGTCGGGGTGCGTCGCTGGTATATGTATCACATAACAACTGACCTTCCGTGAAAAAATATCTCACTGATGGTGAAAACCGTATTTAATCCATACTTAGTTTAAAAGATCTATATAAGCATACATAAGTATTTGCCGCATATTAATAATAATAAATTAATACAGAGGGTTCCGCGCGAGGTGCGACACGAACTTGGCCGGTTTTCTCTGATCTCGGACGTCGTTTATGTACACGAAGACGTCAACAATAGTTCATACATACAAGAGCGGATTTACTTGAGCCTTTACTTATAATTTGCCTTATTGTTGGCAGCTTATGTTTTACGACACTTTAGGGCAGACACGACTAGTGTTTACAATAAAAAAAAACAATAGACGAACTTTCGCTCGTCCGTTGTTTAGGACAATCGACGTCAATGCCTTTATATTCCACAATTTCCTGACCAAAGAGATTTCTTTGCAAAACAAACCACGCAACTTTCCCTAGAACAAAAGAATGACTATTCCCAAGGAGATTTTCGTTTATTTGTACGACTTTATTTGGTAGCATTTGTATTGAATCACGAACTTATTAGAGTTCCGTGTCGTTTAAAAGAAACGTTTGACTGTTAGTTTTCTGTTTATTAACACGAATAAATTATTTTATGAGTGGTTATTGCTGTAATAACATGATCTTTGAGGAATTTAATACGTAGCATATGTATACCTAGCAGTGAGTACATAAGACAGTGATTTCGTCGAAAATATCTATTTATCTAGCAATAATGCTTAGGCATTTGTTTTAATCTTCACTCCGTGATTCGTATATTGTACATGCTCGTAGGTATCTTTCGTCAAGTGGACCATTAGAGTGTTAACGTGGCGATGACAGCCTAGAAGGTTAAGAGAGAACTCATGAGCTAATTCCACCGGCCGCCTCACTTTTGCTTGGAGGCAAGATAAGCCGGAAAGACAGTGCTGGCAATCTGGAAACATCTTACAGGAGGTACATGCGCGAAAGTTGTATGTATAATGCCATATTTTTTTTTAACTGAACCCTCTTTCAATAAAAGCCAGTCGCTTATCCGACTTTTCCCACAAAGGTTAACAAAGAGCGTTAAATTGCTATTGTTTTCTAAATAATTGTTTGTTAAATGTAGAGGAATGAAGTAAACGGCAGCCGCAGCTATTACACGCTGCCAAAGTCTGCGATAGCTGAAAACATTTAATTAACAATGATTTATTATTAATTAAAATCGCTTTGGAACTGGGAGTAATTTATCAACGGATATTACCGTGAAATTTATAATAAAATAACTTATCTGGAAGGAACTTTAATGCCTTTATTAGATCACTAGAGGCATCTCAATTTGTTGTTATCAAGAGTACAATGTGTTCTATTCTATAAGCAAAAACGCTTGTAAAAGTGCAGATTTATTACCTAGAAACCAAGTAATTGAATAAATAAATAGTTGGGGCTCTGAAGCGTTTTGAACCGCCATTTCCTGTATGTTACGAAAATCTAAGGACAAATGTCCATGAACTAAAACCAATGAGGGCTATCGTTTTTTGTTCTTTCTAGATGGCGCCACTGTTGCGTGAGGTTTTAAGTGTGGCTTTCAAAGTCTGCTATTACGGGCGTGAAAACAAAAATTAGATTAAAATCATATGGAATATACCTTAAAACCGTACCATAAAAATATTGAGCAACCACAGTGTGGCGTAGTCCCGTTTTGTTCGGAAAAAAAGGGGAGGACAAAAGTTTCCGAAAGACAAAACTGTCTCAAAACACAGACATTCATTGCCCCGTAACGCATAATTGCCACAATTCATTTCAGGTAATGCAAAATATTCACAAAATTATTCTAATTATAAATGAACCCGCGTAGCTCGCCCAAAAACTATGAGATTTGACATTTCGGAGACCACACGCTACACTAGCGCATCTAGCGGCGAATTCATACGCGATAGCCCTCATTGCAATTCTGCGACCACACAACACACACCACACCACCACACGTTATATGGTTGACGGACATAATTATTAGTCGATTTACGTAACATAGTATTAATACTAGAAATGGCGGTAGAAACAAATCATATTACCACCAAAATATATGTGGTGTGTGTATGCATTCCTGGTATATAATTATACTGTTAGAATAGATATTATGTAATGCTTGGACCCAAGTTAGTATTAAAAGATATTCGTTCGAGATATGGTTCGAGTAAAGACGTCTTTTCATTGTCTCGACTCCCCGAGACCCCCGCCACGCCACATATAGCTGAAACGTTATTTAGGCGTAAAGTATTCAGAGGTCCATAAAAACGAACGAAGTCGACCGGATAGCCGAGTGGTTAGAGAATCTGACTATGAATCTTAAGGGCCTGGGTTCGATCCCCGATCGTCAGATATTTTTATGAATAATACGAAAGTTTGTTATTCAGTCTTGAACGTTTAATTGTGTATATAAAGTATGTATTTATCTTTAGTACCTAAGTATGTTTATCTGTTACCCAGTATCCATTGCATAAGCTTTGCTTAGTTAATGACTACGAGTATGTCAATGTGTATAACTATTTTAATTCATGTATCTTTTATCCAATTCAATGGTGCGTGTGAAGTTCCCAATCCGCACTGGGCCCGCGTGGGAACTATGGTCCAAGCCTTATTGTTCTGAGAGGAGGCCTGTGCCCAGCAGTGGGACGCATAAAGGCTGGGATGGATAGATGGATGGATCTTTTACCGATGTTCTCTTAAATACTAGCTAGTAAGTATTTATTGGCTTTTTGACGGAGAATATTAAAGTATAATATATAATCCATGTCAAAAGCACGGCGAATGGCGGAAAAAGGGGGGAGATCTTTGCCCAGCAGTGGGAAGCTTTAATGTGCTAAGAAAAAAAAACATATTCCGTACGAAAAAAATAATGCACTTCAGATAAGTATTTTGTGTATTAATTATTGGGTGTGCCGACACTCCACAGTCGATCGAAACACCAACGTATGCTTGCTTACGCTTCGTAGCTATGTAAAATAGCCTACATGGTTAGTGTACCTTGTATTAGTAGTTTTTGCCGGCTACGTGAAAGGCGATGACGGACGTACAAGTAAGGTAATGGATGCGTTAGTTTTCCTTTGCTTACCTATCTATACATATACACATGTCTTTACTATTGTAATTAAAAGGTGGTTTGATTTTCAAATCGAGCAAACATTCTGGTGGCTAAGTATAGCACGCATCACGGATTGGTGAGAAATTGGATTTGAATCCCAGCCTGAGCTTTTTTTTAATTTCCAAAGATTTCTTTTTATTATATTGTAGGTACATACACATGAAAAACAGAAAACAAGAGAAAAAAATCTATAATCGTGAAGAGGAGTTTCTGTATAATTTAGAAAAAAATATTTTCTTCCAACTATGCTTTAATTTCATCAAAACCGCACTAAATACCCAGCACAAAGCGGGACTTTTCTGCTCTAGAACAGAAAAAATGTATGAAAATCCTTTATTGCATTGCTTTAGATTTTTTATTTAATTGCACCACCAAAAAGTGGTCACACAAGTATTTTTGCTATAAAATTAGTCTGTATAGTGTTAAAAAATCTGGTGTTAGGTTAGGTTGCTCAACCTGACGGTCTTATGAAATTTGACAGCTTGCGTGCAAAAAAATGTTGCTACCAATCCTACCAAAAACAGTAACTAGCCGTATATTTAAAAAAAAAACTTTGTGTGTTTGGTTTGCCAACCTGGCGCCTATCCGAAATATGACAGGTCGCGGGTAAAAATATCTGCTACTGGCTACTAACTCTGCCAAAAAAAAAGTAAGAATTAAAAAAAACAAAATGGCGGAAACCTTGCGAATTTTCCGAGGACAGTTTTTGAGAGTGCGAATGTAATGCGAAAAATGGAATCATTGCGTGCTAGTGACATTTCTTTTCTGTTAATTGTTTAGCATGAGTTTTTTTTTCGTTCCTGTAATAGTTGAAAGAAAAGCAGATTATGCACCTCGCATTAAGTAATTTATATTGCCCTCGTGCTTTTTAAAGCCCTCGCTGACGCTCGGGCTCCAAATCGCAACTCGGTCCAATAATAAGTAACTTTCTGCTTGGTGCAACAATCTACCATTTCTAACGGCACAACCGTAGAAATAAAAACAAAACTAAAGCAAAACCAAAACGACGAGATTACTTCATCTTTGTCCGGTACGTCATTATTACTATCTCGCTTCTAATTTATCTCGTCACGTTGGCTTTGTTTTAGGTTTTTAATTCATTAAAACCTACAATTTAAAGAACGAAGTCATTTATTTTGCAAGAACTTAACACTGTTAGGTAACAAAATAATTAAAAAGACAAATCGTTTTTATTAATTTCAGATATTACTACACCATGTCGTTAGAGCAAAAAAGAAACAGATGATTCAGTTGTGTAAGAGAGCATTTAGGCATTTTAGAAATATTAAAATGCATCCAGCTCAAAACTAAATAAAAATACATGAATGGGTCATTTAAAACCGTTATTTAAGTTCCTTGTTTACCCGTCTTGAAATAATACAGGAACTGAGTGCTTAAAAAATTACAACAGCAATATAAACCGAACTAAATCACTCAATGAATCCATTACATGAAGCGGTAAAAACCGCGGAAAAGTCAAGAAACAAATGGGTATTTTTTATTAGTTTCATTAAACAGAGTGGGAAGTGAATGTTACGAATGATGGTGACTAGTGGTGAGCACAGAAGAACGTGGTGCTAAATCTATCAGTGTTATTTTAATGTTTTGTCTTATACTGACTGACTGAGGATAATATAGGTTTAGGTATACCGTAGGCGACAGGCTAGCAACCGTTTTTTGCCAAACTTAGAACCTAAAATTGCTGAAAGTGGCTCCGAAGCGGTAACGTTACGTGTGCTCTGCCTACCCCATTTTGGAATACAGGCGTGATGTTTGTGTTGTGTGTGTGTTTGTCTTATAGTAATTGGCGTATTAAGGCTACCCACGCTAAAATGAATGCTCGGACGAAACATTTGCGCACACTAAACAAACTTCTTTTGGAAAAGTCATTGTACTATGTATTTTACGTTATGCGTTTGTTTAAATAAATTACTGTAAAAAAACTAATTTGGGAGCAAATGGTTTTGTTTTACTAAAATTTCATAACAACGCTCTGTTTATTTATTTATTTATTCTGCTCTGGTTATAGTGTTGTAAATTTCATTAAAAATCTAAACAGCTTAAAAAAAAAAAAAAAAATGGAACCGACTTCAAAAACCTTGAAATATTTTTCTACTAGTTTGAAGTCGGTGCCTCAGCACGAGCCAGCAGGAGCCAAATACATTATGTAGGTGAGGTAGACGGCTATGTAGTTTTACTCTTGCTGGCTCGTGTTGAGGCACCGATTTGAAACTAGCCACTTGATAGTCCGGAGCGCGCGACCAATATGCCTCAAACCGTCCGGGTTTTTTTATCGACGGACGGATTTTTCAGTAGTTGGATTTAGCTTAATGACTTTTGATATCCTCAGTAATAATGTGGTAGGTAAATGTATTGTGGTAGTGTAGTATTGTTCACATCAGTATCGCTTAGGCATATTAGTTAATACCTAACTCTTTACTATTTGACTTCTTAGATTCATTACAGTCTTCGAAGTAATACGAATACCGTGAAAGCATCCTAATTAATGGCGCTATTGCTTGGTACGGGGAACACTTGGTACGGGGGTGCACGGGGTTATAGAACAGAGGTTTTGTTGAAAAAAATCTAGCTAGTTTAATATTTGAATAAAAAATTATAATTTAGGGGGTTCAATAGTAAAATAACTATTTTGAAACTTTTTTACAGTACTGGTAATTACATTTTTGTTATAAAACAATCACTACCGTATTATTTCACAAAAAAATCCAATTCTTTATGCGAGAAAAAACGCCCGGACGCCGGTTACACACCGAAAATATAAAATTTAAAAAATATTCGCAAACTTTCGTGCGATGATAAGTTTATTTAATCGATTTTTAGTGGTTTACTTGTAAACAAGGAATTCGGACATTTATAGACAAAATGGGTCAGTGTAACACATAGAATGAACGCGTTAATCAAACGTGCTGCGCTGGCGCAACCGCTGGACCGCCACTTTCCACGAGACATGGAACAAGTTAGAAGAAAGAACATAGAAAATAACAAAATGATGAGGTTTAAAAGGCACAAACAACGCTATGTAGCATTAATCTAAGGTTCAATTGACATTTAGAAAGAAAAAAAAGGAAAGAAATCATTTGTTTGTTTTGTTTTGTTACATTTACAAGAAATAAAATAAATAATTCAGTCACAGCCTTTTAATTTGACTATTTTACTCTCATGGCTTCGCCCTATCTTGTAGCCTGTCTAGGTACCTATCCCGCAGGAATTTCGCTGAAGTCTTTCTTACTTTGTTTACATCACATTAAGTCAGAATATTTCTGCTGATAGTTATTTTAGTTTGATTGAATACCCCTGTAAAGGTTTCTCATGGAAATTTTCGATTCAAAATGTAGTTTTTGATACTGCACATTTGAACATCGACACCATAACCATTCTTTTAAAATATTTATACGCAGGCGATATGACCGTTAGTTTAACAGGCAAACTATCACAAATTAATAGCGTTTTTTCATGTTAACGAGAAGTAGTCGATCAAAACTTAGTGAATATTCGCACACATTAGTATCTTACTGTGCCTGGGTTCTTGACATGAACTAGGCTGATTTCAGTGAAGTTAAACAGAAATCTGTAACAACGCTAGTTCTTCTAACTAGTGCCACAACTAAAACCAGTCGCCTGTAAAGCTGTCATTATTAGTAAGTTATTACTAATGTCATTGAGGGAGAAATGCGGCAAAGACATCCGCTATAGGAATAACACCAGTAGGAATTGAGTGACAAATTGGCGCATATCCATTCGCATAGTTTTTGAAAGTCATAATTATATTTGTCATAAGTTTTGTTAGTCATAATTTCTTTTCCCACTGAAACCGTAATTTATTAAGATTTTTTTAATCGGTTACCTCGTAGATCTTTATTGGTAAGCTTAGATTTATTTTTAATTATTCTGAACAATTGATAGATTCGGAGAAAAAAAAGAGTTATTACAAACAATGGGAATTTTGCGATCTGGGACAAATATACCCTGTAATGACACATGACTATTTATCCACTAAGAAAAAAAGGTTTCCAAATGAAACAATTGAAAAAAAATATGTATGTATGTGTGTGTAAAAATGTGTATCATTACGACGGAATTAAAGTCTGTGTACCTACCTACATGTTATTGTAGCGTTGCATACATATTTTTACACTCAACTGCACACTGTTTTGAGCACTATATTGATATTCAATTATAGGTGAAATGTTTTGGAGTCATGAACTGAATTCAATTACATTGCTACTCCACCACCAAGCATAATGTTGTTCTTTGAGGGAGGCCATGTCCAGCAGTGGACGCTTTTTAGATGATGATGATAATGATGATGACAAAAGCCTACACTACCTATTCCAAATTATCATGCAGATCTATCACCAACACAACAAAAAACTAATAGTACGAATCACCAAATTTTAGATCGTAAAATTTTATTGAGTGCTTAGATTATTATACTTCGTGAACGCTTCATTTGTTTCGTATCCATTTCCTGTTGGGGTTCATAAGTCCGAACGCGTTCGTGATTGTCCGGAGTTTAAAATTAGATTCCAAATTTGAAATTCAAATCGTGTTCGAATCTAAACGGTTGTTGACGTTTGGCAGTTAAACCTAAACTGTTCCGTTCGTTAACCTTAACATAGTTGTAGCTTTAATAGGTATGATTAAGAGTTAAGCCGTGTTGTTTGTTTGACTATGTGTTAGTCTATTGTGTTGTTCAAACTGTGCTTCTTTAAGGAAATATTATATAACCAAACTCAAAAATAAACATAAAAAACATAAACATAAATATACATAAGGTCTAGCTTATACCCATGACGTGGCCGTCCTGGCAGATAAAACATTGGACTGGTGCCCTATAGATAGTTTGCTAAGTAATTAATAAACGAACCAGCAGCCTGTGGCATTACTCCGTGGGAAAAATAAAAACTTATATATTATAAAAAACTAGGGTGTTCCAAAAACTAGCCCAACCACCGGCTCAAAATCAATCGGGATTAAATATGACGTTATATTTATAAAAGGTGTTGTCTTATTTACAGATTCAGTGCCCCTGTGCTTCCAAGCGTTTCCAAGGATACCCTTGGAACAAGGTTAGTAAAAAAAACACTTTTTATAATAAAAAGAAACCAGCTGAACTCGTGCTCTAATTGATTATCTTCAGTTCGTTTGCTCTACAGAATTCTAAATAAATATGTAATAGAAAAGTCTGAATTTCGTTCCAAAAGAACGTGTGCTACGGCTAATATACGGCCAAAGTTACAAAAATATGTATACACGACCTTAATGTTAAGTGTATAAAGTCGTGAATAGTTTTTTTTGTAACTTTGCCGTGTCGATATCTTTGCACTTGACTGTACCTAGGTGAAAAACTTAAGTAAATGACCAGAGGCCGTATTACCTATCGTTTCTGGCGCTCGCTTTCCCATACAAAAACTGTCATTTGATTGCGATCGCGAGCGTCAGAAACATTAGGCAATACGGCCTCAGGACCCAATTGCATAACAAATAACAAGCAAATAGTATTAGTGAATTTCAATATAATATCGCTTATTAGCTTGTATACAATTGGTTCTTGTTTTATGTAATAGTAAGGTGTCTCTATAAACAAATTGACGTCCCAAATTTGAAAAATTACTTAAGCTCCATATAAATTCTGTGCACTACTAGGTAACATACAACAGGTCATTCTTTCACAAATAAAAATATAAATACACAACATGTAAATTAAAATCGCTAAAACGTTATAAAATATAAGAAAAAAAAACTGATTCAATTGACCTTAAAAACCAAACGCATCTCGTTATAAAACCGGACAGCGACTGTCAAACCCGTAATCATAATTTAAATAAGTATCTAATTAGAATTAAAAAAAGCGGCCATAAAGGGTTCCGTAGCAGCAAGTAACATAATTATAAAAGTTTCCTTTACTTTACGATTTATGACGTACTAGCTTATGCCCGCGACTACGTCTGCGCTGATCTAGGTTATCGCGCGGTGGCGCCCTCTACCGGAATAAAAGGTATCCTATGTTGATCCCTGGGTTCAAACTACCTATATACCAAATTTCATCAAAATCGGTTCAGTGGTTTCGACGTGAAAGGGTAACAGACAGACAGACAGACAGACAGACAGACAGACAGACAGAGTTACTTTCGCATTTATAATAT
The DNA here is from genome assembly GCF_025370935.1 of Choristoneura fumiferana. Classification (NCBI taxonomy): domain Eukaryota; kingdom Metazoa; phylum Arthropoda; class Insecta; order Lepidoptera; family Tortricidae; genus Choristoneura; species Choristoneura fumiferana. Next base: position 3,557,895 of record NC_133477.1, on the reverse strand, counting down.
TAGTAGGGATAGTAGGGATGTAGGGAAGTAGGGAAGTAGGGATTAAAAAAAACTACTTACTAGATCTCGTTCAAACCAGTTTCGGTGGAAGTTTGCATGGTAATGTACATCATTATATTTTTTTTAGTTTTATCATTCTCTTATTTAAGAAGTTACAGGGGGGCATACATTTTACCACTTTGGAAGTGTCTCTCGCGCAAAATTCAGTTTAAAAAAAATTATATTAGAAACCTCAATATAATTTTTGAAGACCTCCATAAATACCCCATACGTATGGGTTTGATGAAAAAAAAATTGAGTTTCAGTTCTTAGTACGGGGAAACCCCAAATTTATTGTTTCTTTTTCTATTTTTGTGTGAAAATCTAAATGCGGCTCACAGAATACATCTACTTACCAAGTTTCAACAGTATAGTTCTTATAGTTTCGGAAAAAAGTGGCTGTGACATACGGACGGACAGACAGACAGACATGACGAATCCATAAGTGTTCCGTTTTTCGCCATTTGGCTACGGAACCCTAAAAACGGTACTCAGGTCGCGACTTGGTTTACTTAATAATTATCCATTATGTCGTGGTAATTAGCTTTAATCGCGGATTGTTTTAAGAAAGTGACAATAAGGTTAAGTTTTAATGTGGAGGTTGCTTACAATGTCAATGTCACTGCCGTGGATTTTGGTTAGTGTTGTGTTGGTGCTTAAAGCCCCTAAAAGACTTAAAAAGGTTTTTCAAAGGGAACCCTGAGTTTATCATCATCATCCCAGCCTATATACGTCCCACTGCTGGGCACAGGCCTCCTCTCAGAACAAGAGGGCTTGGGCCATAGTTCCCACGCGGGCCCAGTGCGGATTGGGAACTTCACACGCACCATTGAATTGCTTCGCAGGTTTGTGCAGGTTTCCTCACGATGTTTTGCTTCACCGCTAAGCTCGTGGTAAATTTCAAATGTAATTCCGCACATGAATTTCGAAAAACTCAGAGGTGCGAGCCGGGGTTTGAACCCACGACCCTCTGTTTGAGAGGCGATAGGTCAAACCACTAGGCCACCACGGCTTCCTGAGTTTATACATTCGCTAAATTATTTCAGGGTACGGGTTAGGTTAGGTTAGTTAGGTAGTAGTTTTTTACTATATATGAAACAAAATAAATAAAAACTACATAAATATACCTAACTATAAAAAGAAAACACCATCTAAGAGGCCCTCCTGCGGCATAGACCCCAGCACACTGGCGGCATTACCTCTCTGTACAGTCAGAAAAATTCGCTGGTAGAGGTAAGCGCCAGCTCTGGGGTCTCCTGAGGTCTCTATCAGCCGGGACGACAAGGCTCCCATGAAGGCCCTCATGTCAGCCGACCAGGGACCCATTGTCTCCACTGCGAGCGCCGCAAACTCATAGTCCTTTAAAAGAGAAGAGTATTTGCGGCGCTTGAGAACTTGGGCCTGGTCAGCTGCAGCCCCGGCTTGTGAGCGGGTTGCCTGAATGTGAGACTGCGTGAAAGTGTCGAAACACGTTGCATCCCACACCAGAGCCCTACCCAGCTTCCATGGCACCAGAGTAGCCCCGTCGGGGCGCTTGCCATCGTCTCTGGCCATGCCCACAGGTTCAAGGATTGCGGGCACAGAGACGGTGGAAAGCGAGCGGCGGACCAGGTCATTGATGGTGCCATGGCGGAATAAGCGACCAGCGCTTTTGGAACATGAGAGGCCGTGACGTCCCAGCTGAGTCCTTACCACAGGTACATGTGTGGGAGATACATATTCTGCAACCAAGCCTTAAGAATATTGCTATCCTCAAGGTGCTTGGATCCAGAACCGTACCTAACTGAAATTCATCATTCATTCACTCGGTATAAAATCTCAAAATTTCAACCATTGGGTTTTAGAGTCACGAAATTTGGCACGGGTGTTTTTTATTTACACCGTTAATGAAATCCACGATTTTTTTTGGGAATCCAGTAAAATGCTTTATTCACTTAATATTTAAATTCAACTGCCAGATCTAATGAACTAAGCGTACATAAGACTGCGTTTTAACCAGAGATATGCGAGGATATGTTGCGAGCGAAGCAATAGGAATGCTTCATTTACCTCACCTCGCTCCGCCCAGCTGTTTCCACCAGAGCGGTGCTGCGCGAGGACAACTCTAATTTGAATACAGCCTAAAGCCGTGGGTAAAGTCTATTTCATAAAAAAACTCTCATTCGTATTTTTAATATTAGTTAGGTTATACTTTCATATTGGAATACTCGTAAATATTACAGTTATATCATGTATGTAACTGCTCGTTAATTCCGTTTTATTCTAGTAAGTATTACGCTGAAATAAATCTAACAATAAAGAAAATGATAGCATATAAATTATTGATAGTTTCACATGGCGTGTTAGCGAGAAATATCTCTAGCTTGCGGTCCACGATACGTCACGCTTTGGGATTCAATGTTTCACTATAATGTTAACTATTATAAGCCGTGCTATTAGAATCCAATTGATAAATTTTCAAGCGTGATATAAAACTTTTCAAGTTATGATTGTTTTTTTTTTAAATCTTTTTGTATTTTTTATTTCAATTCCAAATTTTTGTCACTTTTACGGTCATCCCGTAAAACCCACATCGAAAATACAAACTGAAATACTGATGCACAGAAAAACCAGAAAAATAAGACCAGCGCTAGGAATGGAGTGCTGAAAGTTTCTAGATGAGGGCTACATCATAGATATCGCTAGTGTCGCTGCTTAAGTGACTAAATAAGAAACAAACAGGCTGAGATATATAGGAGAAATTCGTGTCTGTACCGTTGTCCAGCGGTGGTGTAGCGGTATAGCACGCGGCACGGAATGCCGAGGACCTGGGTCCGATTCCCAGCGCTGGTTCGATTCAGTTTGTATTTTCGATATAAAACTTTTCATAAATGCAAAATAGTCTATCTGAATTATAGAGGATTTGCACCCATATGTATAGTATATGTATTACCCATCGGTATAAATGAATAATTTTTCTAGGCCAATGATAAAAAGGATTCGTCATTTTAACATCCTGGTGGACTTGGTCATACATATACAGCATAGATGTCGCTATAAGTGACTAAATCTGAGATATATATAGGAGAAATTCGTGTCTGTAGAGCGGTGGAGTAGCGGTGCTAGCACCTTCTTAAATATTGAGAACATTCCGATTTAGCGCTTATATTATTTGTATTTTCATATAATAGTTTTATATAGTTTATGTATTATATTGTTTAAAGCACTGTATAGTAGCTTATTATTTTAACTCTTAAACCCATCGGTATAAATGAATAATTTTTCTAGGCCAATGATAAAAAGGATTCGTCATTTTAACATCCTGCGTGACTTGGTCATACATATCCCTTACAGCTTTGTTCAAATCTCTGTATTGGGACATTTCCCTGCGACATATATTCCATATATTATAATACATAATTTTGTATTCAAGAGAAATTTAATCGGATTTTAAAATCTAAATAAAATAATGAGTGAGTACTATATTAATATATAAAACGTTTGATAATATTACTTTATGTTAACAGTTAATAAGAAAACAAAAAAACCGGCCAAGCGTGAGTCGGGCTCGCGCACGAAGGGTTCCGTACCATCTATACAACATTCATTAGACATTAGCAAAAAACGGCAAAAAAATCACGTTTGTTGTATGGGAGCCCCCCTTAAATATTTATATTATTATGTTTTTAGTATTTATTGTTATAGTGGTCACAGTTTACATAATCTGTGAAAATTTCAACTATCTAAAACTATCACGGTTCATGAGATACAGCCTGGTGACAGACGGACGGACGGACAGCGAAGTCTTAGTAGTAGGGTTTCCGTTTTTACCCTTGAGGCAAGGAACCACAAAAACTAACCTAAGATGAACCTTCTTTAAATAATGAGTGAGTGTGATAGAAGATGCTTGCAGGATAGATTGAGTCTTATTTTCGCCATACCCGTATGAAGCCGGGGCGGGCAGATAGTAACGTATAGATTATATAATATGACTTTATATGACATAGATCACTTTTGTCCTTGATTTAAAGTACTTATTAGAAAGCACTGCCCCACTAGCAAAATTATTCTCAGATGGTTTTTTTTAAAACATACTACTTACTCAACTAACTAGGTCACTTGCTAATAAAAACTACTGCACAAAATTGATTATCATTCCCAGCATACCTACTCAGTATTTTAATTCTAAAACTGCCGAACCCAATTGTTTTTTTTTATTTATTTTTTATTCGACTGGTTGGCAAACGAGTAAGTGGGTCTCCTGATAGTAAGAGATCACCACCGCCCATAAACATCTGCAATACCCGGGTATTGCAGATACGTTGCCAACCTAGAGGCCTAAGATGGTATACCTCAAGAGGCCAAGATACAAGATTTCTACTACTCGATAATCAATAAATAATCACACAATATCATTACGTAACACACCAACTTCTATAATGAGGGTAGTTCTTAACTTAAAATGCGAAAAGATAAACTTGAATACTGCTGAACAATTTTATAAACCTGAATCAAGCTGAAAGGGAAATAAGGCGGGTCAATACATTTCTAACACGGGCCTTTTAATTATTAAATTTGTTATTAGCGTCCGCATATAGTTTGAACATTATAAAGGGTTTATTCCGTTACAATTAAAAAACACTGTATTAGCGTGATGTTTTTTAATTTCTGTAAAAAAAATTAAGAGTATTCTAACACGATCCAAGAATTACACAGCCCTGTGAAAGACACATAGACAGGCCGACAAAAAACGAAGAAACGAAAAATAAAAAATATTACCTTTCAAAAACAACAACATAACCAAATCCAAAACAACACTGTCACAACACAATATGCACTGAACAATCACAACACTTGTGATAGGCCGGCCGCGTCTGGGTGACCTAGAGAACTGACAGCGATGCGCGCGCCGGTGCGCGGCGCGCTTTTGAAAACGGAACGGTGGGGTTGCGCGTGCGCATCTACTTACTACGGTTTGCTGGGCATATCTCACGACCAACCACGTACCATGGGTACCTAAATATTCTTTATTCATCTTTATAATCTCTTTAATCATTTATGTAGGTAATACAATCATCGATTTTATATAGGTCCCACTAATACTCGTATTATAAATGCGAAAGTTTGTAAGTCTGTTTGTTTGTTACCTTATCACGTCTAAACTGCAGAACCGGTTAAGATGAAATTCGGTATACATACGGATAGTTTGAGTCCCGGGGAAGGACAAAGGAAAGTTTTTATTCCGGAAAATTGCATAGTTGCCGAGGGATAGCGGTAAACGAATTCTGTGCGGAAGATTTGTTAACAGTAAAAAGAAAAATGTTGCTTGTAACATAACTTGAGTGGCTAAAAAACTAAGACCTACTTAATACTAGTAGTTAAAAGTTAGGTGATGGCTTACAAAACCAGTTTTGCAATATTAGCATTATTTTGCTTCCTAATTAGTATATTTTGGCTAAATGTCAAGTAGCCAAACTAGCTATCCTATTTTTGTAATGTCGATGTCGGCGGCCGATCGTAAAATCCGCCAAATCACGAAATTCCTAGGCATATCGTGAAATGGAGCCCTTTCATGAATTGGCTAAGGGGCATCCGCCATATCGTTCAAAACTCAACGTTTAACGATTTGCCTAGTGACGTTACGCAAATCATGAAATTCCTAGGCATATCATGAAACGCCGCCATATCAGTTCAGGTACGTCGCCGGCCGCTGCCGCGGCACGCTCGCTTCACTCGCTCGGCTCGTGCGTTATGGTCACAATTAATACTAACCACTCCTCGCTTCGCGCGTCCTATCTAAATTTTTCTTTTTTTCGGCATGTCACGATGTGCCCGGTATAGAGCTAGGAATATCGACGAACGCGTTTCTCTAATCGATGTGCCGTATTGTATTTCAGACACGTCGTGATATGCCTGGCCAACTTTTAGGCATATCATGAGATGGCTTATGCCTAGGAATTTCATGATCTGGCGGATTTTACGATCGGCCACCGACATCGACATGGCCCTAAAATAAGCAAGTTTAAGTGGCAATGGGCGAGCCACATTGCTTGAAGAACAGATAGGTAAACGTTGCTTGGGGGAGAAGGTACTCGAGTGGCGAGCAAAGGGGTTACGCGGAGTGTAGTTGCGGACTGTGTCTGTTCATTGGCGCGAAGTTAGATAGCAGAGCAGAGCGAGAAAGTGATGCGGATCGGAGTTGCGGACGGTTTTCTATTCGCGCTTCACGGAACTTCCCTGCTTCCCCGCTGGCGCTTATTTCTCCACCCCGCTTCACCGCTCCTCTTCCTAGCTCTGCGTTTTATATTAATTTTTTAGGGTTCCGTAGCCAAAATGGCAAAAACGGAACCCTGTCTGGCTGTCTGTCCGTCCGCGGCTTTGCTCAGGGACTATTAATGCTAGAAAGCTGTAATTTTGCACGAATGTATGTGTAAACTATTTTAGAGTACCTCCCATAGACGTAAAGTGGGGGTGTTTTTTTTTCTCATCGAATCTTGTAGTGTGGGGTATCGTTTTATAGGTATTTTAAAACCTATGAAACGATACATTAGGGGGTTGCTAAAACGATTTTTCGATTCAGTGATTTGTTGGCAAAATATTCAAGTTTAAAGTGCAAATTTTCATTAAAATCGAGCGTCCCCCATTTCTTAAATCTAAACCAGTCGTTGGAAAAATTTGAAAAAATTCAGTATGGTAGTAGGTATATCAAACTTACAAGAAAAACTATAACAGTTAAGTTTTCTTGAGAATTATTAGTAGTTTAAGAGTAAATAGCAGCCTAAGCTATAAAATATACCTAATCTTGGCATAATCTGTACAAAATACGAAATCCTTAGAAAAATATTACTTAATTTTTTCTTGATGGCTACGGAACTCTATTTCGGGCGTGTCTGACACGCTCTTGGCCGGTTTTAAGCTAGTTAGCAACTCCCTGTCTACTGAAGAGGAGCAGAGATATTATGCAATTCTATTGGTGGATTTTGGTCTCGCTTGCTTCAGTGGACAGGCAGTCTTATAAGCAATACGCTGAGCGCGCCGCTACCCGCCCCGCTACTCGCTGGCGTCCAGTTCGCGACCTTACATTTATGTAAGGGGATTAAACCATGCTCAAACATTCGAGTGATGGATTTGCAAAGCAAACTCGATTTCGTGGTCAGCTCAAACTTTTCGGTCAAAGTTTAGTACACATAAGTGAGAAGTTGGTTCACTATAGTAAATAAACTAACCGATAAATCAAGTTAATGAGTCTTATTCGCTCAACGGGCCAGTGTGCCACTGGGTGCTGCTGTATCCTTCTGAGCTAACGGGAATTAGCAGTGGCTGGTGCAAGTAATGAGATGTAAGAGGAACAAAACAGGAAAATAATTTTTAGCCAACGGCGTTTATAAAGTTAATCTTGACACATTGTAGAAAATCTAGGAAATATCTAGGAAGTTTCTGAATATTGTACAAATAATGTAAAGTGTAAAAAATGCTGTACCTACTATTCTGCCAAAAAATTAAGCATTGCATTTTTGGCTATGATTCTTCAGAAACTTCGTAGTTGTATAATAACTTTATAAGGCCGTTTACTGTAGTCATAATTATTTTCTATGGGACTTAGTAAGCTTACCCAACCGGGGTGGCTTAAATACTCCGAATTAACACAATGTTTTAGACTATCACGGTCATTACTGATTTTATTAATTACATTTGGGTTTTATTTCCGTACCTTGATTTGATCGAAGATTTTTTTCATTAAATTCCCAATTAGCTTTTACCCGTAACTTTGCTCGCGTAAACCATTATATCTGGAGTTTGATTATAATTTCCAAGATATCATAAAAAACCCTGGTGTCCAAAATCAAACCGTGTTTTTCATATAAAACCCTCATGATTAATGTCATGTCTCTACTTTCATGTACACCTAGCGGTTGAAATGTCGTATTTAAATCCCGACTCCTATTATTCCAGTCGTCTGGCTACTAGGACAAACCTTGGCTTATCGGCTTGGCTTGATCCCAAAGGAAGACCAGCGCCGTTGCAAGACATTTCGGCAGATAACTATTTTTTTATTCTTATCCATTCTTACCATGTTGACACGAATAAATATTTTCTTTCATTCTTTCTTTCTTTCTATCGGAGATACTTAGTAATTCGATGATACTGCATTATTATATTACGCTAAGCTCACAATAGTGAAATGCAAGCAATAAAATCGCTGCCAACCTGATTGCAAGCATCAAAACTAACAGCTGCAATCGATTTTATAGCTTGCATCTCCTCATAGTGAGATCTGTGTAAGATAATAATACAGTATCACCGATAAGCCATGGTTTGCCCTTCATACCAAATTTCATCCAAATTCATCTAGCAGTATTAGCGTGAAGGAGTAAAAAACACACACATACAAACTTTTGCATTGCAATTATAATATCAGTAGGATGCACTTGCTGGACTGGGGTTCATTCCCCGTTGTCCCGTACTATAATATTATACAAATGTATTCATGTACGCAGTATCAGTAGCTACCTAGCAACATACCGAAGCTTAAAATTCACATGACTACATGTATAAATAAACACAACCCAAAAACATCCATATTCGTGAGCTTTAGTGCATAGCCAATAAATAAACCTTTTTTTACTGCGGTTTTTTGTTCTTTCATACTAATGACAACGGTCGTAAGCAAACCTTCGTGGCCCAATCCAACTCGCATTTATCCACTTTTTGATAAAAAGCTATCGCCTTTGGCTTGGACAGTAGTGCAAAGAAGCTGATAAGTGCTAATAAGCTCTCACATTAGGGCCGGTCTTATTGCGTATCTCTCATCGCCTTTCTTCGTGAGAAGAGAACAGAGTTAATCTGGTATTAAAGCTTCAATTAAGGTTAGTAAACATTAAAGAACTAATAATACTGGCTCTGTAAGCTTTACCACCACTAGAAATGGCTAAGTACATCTAACATCTGGTGAACGCTACAGTTAAGTGTAGTGGTGGTGATGGTTGGGTTTGCATGAGCACATTCCTTGCATAAACGTAGCTATCATGAAGGTCGCAGGTCAGTAAAGTAATTGTTGTGCTTCATTTAGTTCATGGCAAAATTAGGTTTCTTTTTTTTAATTTCAACCTCCGTAGCTCCGCAATTTTGAAAGAATTTTCAAAAACTGAATCGATAAAAAATCCATATTCTTATCGAACCAACCCACAAAACTTTATGAGAATCTACGTTGCAAACAACACTGATGAAATGCACAATAAAAAAATTAGGAATTCTCAAAACAAATTTTGCAAAGTCGCGGGTAACGTGTATTATTATTGTGATTTAAAAAAATGATTACCTTTAGTGATGTTCTGTACTTTAAATTGAATAGCATTAATATTTGAACAAACTCATCGATTATAATTATTATTTCCGTACGTGGTAAACATGTTTTGACAAGCTTTGAAAAGAGCTTTTAGAAAACACACTACGCCATGGAAAAAGTAAAGTGTGTTAAGATGTTCATTATTTACTGGGTACTCAAATGAAAACAACCACTTGAGAATTTGAATTTATGCTGCAAATTTTCGACACTCGCAAGGGAATCAAAACCTACAGGGTACTTCCCGTGAACTTAGAATCTTGAAATTAGGTACGAAGCAACGTCTATAGCACAGATAAAGGAAAAATTGCGAAAAGCGCACATTTTTAGTTACATCATATACTTAATAAAAATATTTGTACGGAACCGTCGGTGCGCGAGTCCGACTCGCATTTGGCCGGTTTTTTTTTAATTCAGAGAAAAACTAAACGGGGCCCTAACTCTTGTCTGACATCAAGTAACGCGCGAGATTTGGCAAAATTGTTTGCAAAATTGTCATTTCATTTTGAATACAGCGCCACCTAGATTGATAATTTGTAGGTAAAGGTCCAATCAAAATGTTTTGTTTTTGAGAGATGTTTCGAAATTTAAATGAAATAATAGCTATAACATTTTCCAAGATAAGTTTATATAAAAAGCCGTGGTGGCCTAGTGGTTTGACCTATCGCCTCTCAAGCAGAGGGTCGTGGGTTCAAACCCCAAAACATTTGATATTTACCACGAGCTTTGCGATGATGGAAAACAAACCGACCGACCTGCACAAACCTGCAAAGTAATTCAATGGTGCGTGTGAAGTTTCCAATCCGCACTGGGCCCGCGTGGGAACTATGGCCCAAGCCCTCTTGTTCTGAGAGGAGGCCTGTGCCCAGCAGTGGGACGTATAAAGGCTGGGATGGAAGTTTATTCAAACAAAACAGTTTTATTTTCATGTTGGTTATTATTTCCGGTTTTTAAACGCTTTATAGATAATGATATGTGTGAAGATAAATTGTATTTCACACAGAAAAAGGGCATAATAGTATACATTAGAACCTCCATTAACATCAGTGTGTGGTACCTAGCTGTAGGAATACATGTGTAAAAAGGTAATGGATACAGTTCCTTCGACTGCTGATTCGATTTCGTCATTAAGTCGAGCACATTAGGATTGCAATGCCCCCGGGTGGTCGCTCGCTAGTAATGGCTTAAGGCTAGTACTACACATTCGATGGAATTATATTTAAAAAAAAGTAATGCGATGAAATATTATTTTGGACCAGTTTTGTAATAAGAGTAAATAGATGATGTTGCAGGTGGTACGCTTGCAGCAACTGGATTGCAACACGATCTCCATTGTAGTTTATAGGTAATAAACTTAAGAAGATGACCTGTTGCATGTAGTAGTGAACAGAATTGATATGGGACTAGTTATTTTTCGAATGTGGAACGTCGAATTCTCTATACAAACACTGTCACAACAAGAGGTACAATTTGTTCAGAGGATGCGGGTCGATACAATTATAAACAAGCGCTATGGCTGCCGAACATTTATTATTACATACACGGTGAACTTCCGGGATTTCAAGAAAAATCCCGTGATTATTCCCTAGAATTACATCGTCAATTTCACTAACGTTGCATAAGAAGCCGCGGTACCTAAATTTGATGTTTCTATTTCTATATACAAATGCAATACAATAGAATGACTCTTTATTGTACACCAGCACATAGTAAGCAGTACAGAAAATACAAGTATACAGTGTGTTTCCGGCAGACAGGCTTTTTTTAAGGGAGGTTAAATATTTCTGTAACTTAACCATGACATTAGTTTAATTAATAAAATAAAATTCAGACTTTGTTAACTTTTTAACAAAATTATATATAATAAATAAATAATAAATATCACGGGACAATTCACACCAATTAACCTAGTCCCAATTCCCAAAGTAAGCTTAGCAAAGCTTGTGTTATGTGTACTAAGCAACGGATAAATATAATTATATAGACAGATACATACTTAAATACATATTAAACACCCAAGACCCGAGAACAAACATTCGTATTTTTCATACATATTTCCCCCGCAAGAAAAAGGACCTCATCGTTCGTCATTCGTATTTTTCATCTGCCCCGACACGGGAATCGAACCCGGGACCTCAAGCTTCGTAGTCAGGTTCTCTAACCACTAGGCCATCTGATCGTCAATCTGGTGGTAATATTAAATTATATATTAATAAGCAATTAAGGTAGCAAGTAAGGCAAGATAATTACTTAATAAAAAAATAGTAAATAGGGTTTTTTTAAATACATATATCATTTATAAAATCACCTTATCATCCCTAGTTAGATTCACCAGGATCCTGCAAGTGCCACCTCCTTGTTAGTCGCGTCACGCGCCATGCATTGTCACGTCTAGGATAGAGTGTAACAGCTGTTAGAAGACCCCTGTGGTTTAGCCATGATGGAATTTTTAAATTTTGGTCAAATATGGATAGTGCTGATATTCATACTCACCTATAATCTTATCCTGAGATTCGTGTAGGGTATGTTTTTATAAAACTAGATTATGTATTTTTCATCTCGAAGCGCGCTCTTTGATTACGTGCGTTTTAAGAACGAAAATAAGCGGTCAAACGAGACTGTCAAAAATTATTTTTAACAAAAAGTTAAAAGAAAAACCATGTCTAGTACCTACTATGTAGCCTAAAACACTAATTTTGATTTTTATCATTTTTTTTAAGGTTGTCGGGTTTTTTTTAATATATTTAATACTACCTAGCCGTTACCCGCGACTCCGTCCACGTAGAATTTGGTTATCGCTATCCCGCGGGAACTATACAATTTTCCAGATAAGAAACTATCCTATGTCCTTCTCCGGGAGTCAAACTATCAGTATACCGAATTTCATCTAAATCGGTTCGGCGGTTTAAGCGTGATGATGTAACAAACAAACTTACAAACTTTCGCATTTATAACACATATATTACCAGTAGTGGGATGCGGTGCTTTAGCACGCTAGTCAAGTAGGTTTTCAAACTACGAAGTTATTTATTTTTCCACGCGGGCAATGCCCCGAGTTATTAAGTACATTCAATATTCTTATTATCACTATATGGTACGATAATTGACAAACCCATAATTGATGTGTCGTGATTTGGTCGCATAACGTAAGCTTACACCGACGCAGATCAGCTTACTGTGGACAAGCACTTTGTGCATTAAGAATGCATGTCCGTTTAATGTTTGCTTTGAGGGCTATCCACGCCAGATACGATTTCGACTCAATATACATTACTGATTAGCTTAGAGAGCAGCGGAAACAAGTAAGATGAAATGGGTCGAACTGTTTCATGTAGTTACCTCTATCGAAAATACAAACAGAAATATAGATGCATAGAAAAACCAGAAAAATAAGACCAGCGCTGGTAATCGAACCCAGGTCCTCGGCATTCCGTGCCGCGTGCTATACCGCTACACCACCGCTGGACAGTGGTACAACACGAATTTCTCCTATGCACCACATATCTCAGCTTGTTTGTTTTCTTATTTAGTCACTTAAGCAGCGACACTAGCGACATCTATGCTGTAGCCCTCATCGTGAAACTTTCAGCACTCCATTGGAACTAACCGCTCACCCGGACAAAAGGTGTCGTTATTAAGCAATCGAAGTATGGGTTTTACGGGATGACCGTAAAAGTAACAAAAAATTTGGAATTGAAATAAAAAATACAAAAAGTTTCCAAAAAAACAATCTTAATGTAGTTAACTCGTTGCCATGGTTACTGAATTGGCAAATGAATTTATCGAATGGTCATTTTTTGTTATGGTTAGTAGCAACAACAATATTAATATTACTAGATCTAATTTTACTGTCAAAATGTGTTTTACGATAATTATCGTTACGTAATCAATAATATCATTCATATTAAATTAATTAACTGTCTTAAATAATAGCTCGTTTTCGCTAATTATCGTTCACGCTACATACAAAATAATATCATTATTAAATTACTAGTAGCGTATAACTGGAGCGAAATACTAAATATTATAAATATTCTTATATAATTGACTCCTTCAGGTATAGTACGAGTTATCTACAGAAAATAACAAGTATTTAGTAAGTTATAGCGAACTATGCACCCCAAAATTGAATTACTTTATATGAAATATACATAATTAAGGCCCAAATTAATATTTTTTTTAAATGATGTGGACGTAAAGGACCACTGGACGCTTTTTGCCAAAGTGTAAAGGACACTAACTTTTTAACTATTTTATTTAATTCTCGACCATTTAAACAGACTATCATAGGATAGTCTAAATCATCATCATCATCATCCCAGCCTATATACGTCCCACTGCTGGGCACAGGCCTCCTCTCAGAACAAGAGGGCTTGGGCCATAGTTCCCACGCAGGCCCAGTGCGGATTGGGAACTTCACACGCACCATTGAATTGCTTCGCAGGTTTGTGCAGGTTTCCTCACGATGTTTTCCTTCACCGCACATAGCTCGTGGTAAATTTCAAATGTATTTCCGCACATGAATTTCGACAAACTCAGAGGTGCGAGCCGGGGTTTGAACCCACGACCCTCTGCTTGAGAGGCGATAGGTCAAACCATTAGGCCACCACGGCGATAGTCTAAATAGTAAGACAAAAATTCTAAGCATATTTTTGTCATAGCCATCGAAAATATTGGTTAACAACGAAACTTCATAGTCAGGTTCTCTAACCACTTGGCATCCTTCATCGTATAACTTGTATCTTCTCACCGTGTAACCACAGAAACTTGTATGTTTCAAATAATTTCAAGTTGATACCTTCACGCGTTCCTGAGAAAAAAAAAATGATTTTAGAAACGGACAACAAAGTGATCCTATAAGAGGTATTTTGTTGGATTATGACGTAAGAAACAATAAAACGCAGTATCTAAGTACCTACGTAAGAGAACTTATGTAAGACTTCCGTAAGTTTCAAAACACACGCCAAATAAAGCATTTTTCCGAAAAATAAACTGTCGGCATTTATCTTAGTTAAAGAACCCAGCACATTTTGCTTGGCGATTCAGGCAGTGTCTGCACCAAACGCTGTTCAAATTAACTGCTAGCACGTGATCTGACGGTGTTAGGCACCATCGACTCTTTTATTGAAACCTAACGAGAATTAAAATAACTTAATATGACAAACGGTGTGAGCTTAGATGCTCACAATTTTGTAGGCTTTGGTTTTTTAATAGGACAGAAGTACCGGTTTTGGCCACCTTAAGCCCGTTTTTGGCCAGTTGACATTTACAGTCATATAATATATAAAAAGTTATAGTATTAGAATGATATGTTAAGTGAATTTTCAAAAGTTTACACTGAAAGGAATAAAGTTTATAACCACTCACGTGCTTTGAGCAACTACGGTTGCCAAATATATTTTAGCAAAATGCTTCTGGCAACTACCTATACATTTATTTCAAACGTACATTTAAACAATAAATGGCCATAAACGGTACTTCTGCCCTACATAACCTAATCAATCAAATTAAATCAGCCCACATCCACTCACCGCTCAATAAAGGCTTTTTCATTTTCACGCCACTTTTCCCGGTCCTATGCCAGTCTCATCTACATACAAACTACAGAAATAAGACCAAGCTAGATCGATTTGTCATCCCCGAAAACCCCTAGACACCAAATTTCATCGAAATCGTTGGAGCCGTTTCCGAGATTCTAATTATATATATATAAATACATATATACAAAAATTGCTTGTTTAAAGGTATTAGATAGATAAAACTATTTGCTATGATAAGATTTTATGGTGGCCCGGAAGGCAAATTGGTTAATTGAATGTAGGTATTGAATGAAAAAATAAGGGATAACTACATCGACATCTATACTAGGACTGGGTGTTTAGAACAAAACGCGTGGCGCATCGTTCAATCATCAATATTACTTTGACTCAACCCCTGTCACGGACGTTCACAAACTATAGTGAACTGTTCACAAAACCGCGCTGTGAACTAATTTTGTGCGCCGTTTTGATGTAAGAAACATGCAGTCTAGTACATTAGATGTCAATGTATAACTTTCTAGTTAATTGGTGACCCACTTGGGATTTATATTTTTAAAATAAATTCTCTAATAGTATTTTATGCAACAGTTGTATAACAGGGTTCAAAAAAGATGAGTGGCGTGAGTTACGATGTGAGCTTTAGCGAACATCGTAAGAAAAAGACGCCACGAGCTTTTTTTGACTTACTTATACAACGTTGCATACAATACTTTTTCTTCGACTGGGTACTTATTAATTACAATACAAAATTAGAGAAAAAGTAAACTTCAGCCTTATTCATAAAAAGTTAGAGCCTCCTTGAAGGCTCCTTGAAGGCCCGATGCTAAAAAACGTGATTCATAAACGTCTGTTAGCGCTAATCAGTCGATCAAGGCTCTGCTAAAGTAAGAGGACCGTAGACCCTCCTTTATCTCCCTGCTAAGTCACAAAATGGCCGCCACAAGTTTGAACAGCTGACTTTGACAAGAGCAAAAAACCATACCGAAGATATTTTTAGTGAAGGGTGAAGTTACGCAAAGATTAATAAAAAACCAGGAAAATTTATTTTCAGGAATTTGTATTTAAAAATCCTCTAAAATTACTGCTACTTTACTACTTTACTAACAATAAATATGAGAAAAATAAAATTAGGATGATTAACATAATTACGGCTTTTTGCACTTAAACATAAACATGCGGATCGGAAATGGCGGGAAAACAAACATCTCGCTTTTTTTCCTGCTAATTTGCTGTCACTGCTGTCAATTTTTTTTTAATTATCGATGAGGCCATTTTTTGTCTTTGATTTGTCAAGATTGCCAACATAACGCGTCTAATCCGTCTATCAGCAGCTCAACAACTAGCAGACTCAACTGCTAGCAAGCGTTTATGAATCATACTTCTTGACAACCGTCTAACAAGCTTAATCAGTCTGCTAAGTAACAGACCGATCAAACCTCAATTAAGGATTTTTTATGAATAAGGCTGTAAATGTTTTCATTTTTTAGTAAACGCAAAGCGATGGTATACAACAATAAACAAGTGAGAAATATGAAAATGTTAAAATTTGTCTAAGTTATTTTTTTTTGGTTAACGTTTACTGCCTATGACGATGTTAAAAATACGCGTTACTTAAATGTTGGCAGGCTATGGATTATGTTCGGTTTTTTTTTATTCTGTATAAAATCTATATAAAAAAATGTAAAGAACTGGCTGCACCTTAGCCTGTCCCAACGTAGGTACGAATTAAGAAAAAAAAAGTAAGTGGTTGCAGTATCGTTTTATCAACATTACGATACAGTGCTGTTATGGGGAATAGACAATTATAGACTTTTCCAGAATCTTGTTATGTATACTGTTATAAAACTGTTCGTGATTAAGTAAATCTCAGATTACAGTATAGGAGTAGAAAAAAATATAATCGCACTCCAGGTTCTATGCCTTATCATGTCTTAAATGCTATGGTTAACTTTATGACTGTTTATTGACTTAATAAATAAAAAAAATCAAGGGTGAGTTTAATAATTAAGCATATAAAAATTTATCAGTTGAAAACGTAAGAACCAGTTAAGTGTATTATAAGATAAAAAAAATCTTTGACTGAACTATCGTATTTTGAATATTATTTTAATATTTTAAGTAGTGATACTGTAGTACTTAGGTACTTTGAAGCGAATAGCCACTTAAATCAAAGAAGTTAAATTTAATAAAAAAGAGAAGAAAAAAAAGAAGAAGAAAGTGAATTGAAGTTTACTTTTATTTTTTAATTGAAGTAAAATTTTGGTATTAACTTTAGCTGTTTAGCATTAAGACTGTTAAAAATACTCCACTGCAAGACAGGAATGTTGAATAAAATTACAATTCTTGTAAAAAATGTTTAATTAATACTCCTAAATCTCAATCTATCTAAATACAATATTTACAAACTTAAATTAGGTATCTTAATTAACAGTTAAGTTTTACTTTAATGACGCGTTAAAATATTATCCAAGACATTTAAAGAAAAACTTACTGGCTGTTCACAAGGCAGTGTTTGTAGCTGATTTGAGTATTACGTAATATTATATATAACATTATGCTACTTATTATTATAATTATACAATCCCAAAGAAACACAATATTTGTATTTAATAATTTTACTGTCAACCAATAAATAAGAAAATGAATACAAGAGGTCGACAGCATTTTACATCGAATCAGTGCTACTACTACTACTACTAATATATTATTATATTTTATGGTATTTTATTAATTTCATAATTCTGCAGTAGTTTAAGGTCAGCGAGACAAAAAGGACACAAAAAAAAACCAAAAAATTACAGATTTCTATTCATGCAAAAATACAGGTCTGTCAGAAAGAATACCAATTTTTCATCTCTGTCTATCAAAATCAATTTTCAAAACAACTAATAAAAAAAATTAAGGTAATGGAAGGGGTTATTATTGAGTTAAAATAATTATTGAATACTTAGAAATGGTCAGGATTTTTTAAGCACCTGTCATTTTGTCAATGGCATTAAAAGCATAGTGTGATATCTATCTGTACTTCAAATATATTTTTCACACCTCTCCTTCAGAAAAGTAACTTTTCCTCCCTGTCGAGAGGGAGCAAAGTGCAACTTTTCTGTTCAAGGCTTTTCTAAGTGTTTTATTGCAAATGACAATTTTTGAAGTTGATAATTGTAAAGCCACGCTATTTTCTATGCTGGTTGTTCTTTAATGATATTTAGATATATTTTTTTCAAGTTTCTTAATGCTCGGTGTGAAAAGTTGTATGAGCCACACGGGAGCAAAATTATTTTCATCTTGGGCGTTAACACTTGAATCCCTCATTACGCTTAGGATTCTACTTTAGAATCCCTCGCTACGCTCATGATTCTATTGTAGAATCCTTCGCTACATTCTGGATTCAATGTACGCCCTCGCCGTAAATACACCATTTTGCTCCCTTGTGACACAAATAACTATTGTTACTCATAGATAAGTAGTTATTTATCTGTTTTCGTCATTGTATCTAGTCAGATGCCAATGGTTTCCAACTGCTTTGTTTTAAGTTGCATTGCAGCTGTTTTTTTTCCATAATTTGATAATTATTGTTTACACCAAATAATCCAAATACTAAGGCACTCTTTTTTCATTGTAACTATGTTGTAACTAAACAAAAAAGTGCAACATTTCATAATCAGAAACGGCCTTCTGTTAACTACAATTATTTAATCAGAGGTCGACTTTAGTAAAAATGTATTAAAATGTTCTTCGCGGCAATCACGTGATATGTTTACACACGCTTACTATGTTAATCCCATTATGTGTCACGAAACATTTGTCTAAGCACTTTAAGATACTAAGTATAAAATCATCATTTCATATTTTAAAATAATTGTGTACCTTTGGGAGAGTAAAGTTAACTTACAAGCATAATTTAATAATAGATGCGGTACTTTACGTACAAAATATTGATGTCAATTTACAATATTATATCACGCGAATCATTGATTCGATTGGAAAGTACTTTAAAAACCTCGTTTAAATTCACTATTTCAACTCAGTGTCCTAAAATATTGGTGGATGATGCAAAAGTTTAAAAAAATATTAACTTAAGTAACCGAGTAACTAAAATCAATGTCACCGATCAAAATTTCAAAATCACGATTTAATTTACAACATAAATACATCAGTAATTTAAACTTGACCGTAGCCAACATTATAAAAAGCTAGGATTTTCTGACATTCTATCGTTTGGCAGCTGGAGCTTGCGTGTGATGTTGGCAACCCTCAACGTTTTCTGGCCAATCACAGACGTTCTCGTTAACGTTGAAGACCAAGTTGGAGGGGCATGGCATGTGGTGCTTTCTCTCTCCTTCGCACATGTAGTAGTGAGTACAGTCAGCATTGTCTTTGTGGTAAGAGATATGGCCATCTTCTTCTTCGCAGGTAACTTCATTGGCTGGAAAGAAACAAATATTTTATGTTTATTTTTGTAATATTTAATTTTTGTAATTTTATAACCGTTATAGAATTGTAAGTATTAGCAGTTAAGACGTCAAGAGGTAGGTAACAAACAAACATACAGACTTACAAAGTTTCGCAATTATAATTAGTATTAGTAAGATTAACTTTGCGATTTTTCATATCATAATTTAAAAACAATAAAAATACTTTTTCTATTTTGTTAAAAACAGAAACGTCTACCTATAAAATACCTAAAGAGGCAGAGGTAAAGAACATTTTGCATTGTTAACTCAAGAAATATTCTGAAGCTTGAATTTCTTAGCAGAAAGTACGAGTATAATATTTTTAAACAGGGAATGATAACGATGAGTCCACGAAACACAATTATTAAATTATGTTATTTATATAATATTGTGTTATTTTGTAAGAGTAGGTACCTACATTACGTATTAATCTACTTACAAAGTAAAGAATATTATGACATCATCTTATTACTTCTTTTATTCATCATCATCATCATTATTACGATTTCACAAAAAATGTTTTGAACCCCTTCTTCAGTGACCTTCTAGAGTCCAATGTTATCCTGAATGGACTATAGTTAATCATACGTCACAGAATAATAATAATAAATTCATTTATTTCGGGCAAATGATGCTTAATCCTCAATCCCCGCTTGCTCTTTACTGTTGATATCTAGAATTGTTTATATTTACAGATTTTGTAAAAATTTAGCAAAAAATCGAAACAAATCCTAACTTAACAAAGTAAAATAAACACTTACGATCTTTAGTGGTGTACTGTCCATTAGGGCTTGACGATTCGTATGGTCCATCGTATTCCAGCTTGACCTTGTATCCTCCGAGCTCCTGTTTCATTGCTGTGATGAGAGGGTACTTCCCGGTACCACAGGAACCGCGGAAGTCGTCCATGTCAATAGACCACACCATGATGCCACCGAAGCCCTCTTCTTTTAGCCAAGCCATCTTGACAAAAAAAAACTTTCAGTTTATGGAAAACTAGCTGGACAATAAGACCAATTTACTGTCGTTTCGACATTATTATTATGTAAAAATATTATTTCAATGAAATAAGCAGTATTCAAGAAAGAGTCGTTGTACTGTTTTGAAAATTAGTTTCATCAAGGGACGGTAATCAGGGTGGTAAGATAAGATGTAGTGTGGAAAATAATTGCCGTTGTTTTCAGGCATTGGCCAGGCAGAAAATAACCATAATCACAGAATAACAAAAACATAATTCGCTGTTTCTTGGTATTAATTACATAGGTACCTATGTATTACTTATTTACAAATATTTTCTTTCTTTCTTATTAGTTGACGGACTAACTAGAATTCTTTTTCTACCCGGAAAATTACCTAATTGCACGGAATGGAGCACTGACCTTGGTTTTCAGAGATCTTTCATCGTCGAAGCCGACCCACTGGTCGTCCCTGTACGCGAACGGAACCATCTGCTCGTTGTCCCACACGAGGGTTGTGTTGTCTTCACGTAAGAACTCACAGATTTCGTAGTACGACATGAAACCAGCCTCGTTGGTGAAACGGCCGGCGGCACCTGTAAAAAAAACGATAAATGATAAAATTCCTTATAACTTTCACGATTTCTACTAATCTATTTGTACTTATACCAATGTTGATTCTCGACGGCCAGTAGAACTTTTTACAGGACCAAAAAAAGTTTATGTCACAAACAAATATATAACAGTACAAATACATTTTTATATATCGCTAAAAACCCATTTTCATAATGAAAATTACATAAAATGAGCATGTAAAACTAAAAGCTTAATAGAAACAACCCGAACGTGTATTACAACGAAATATAAACGCAAAGGAAACCACAATCGACCCACGAAACTAAAACAATATTCGTGTTAAACAAACCAATACGGCGAAATCATTTGCACGAGGCAGGTTAACGGTACGGTGATCAACACGAATTGGTGTTAGCTAGTGATGTACCTGATTGCTATAAACGGAGATTCATCTTCTAAATCAAGGATGGTCAAACCCAGGCTGGCGGGATATAAATTGGTCCACCAAAGCATTTGAATGTGCCCGCCAACGTTAGCCTTTCTTTTTGAGTATAATTATAGCAGTTAAGTACCTCTAAGAGTACCTTGCGGCCCGGACCACCTCAATAAAATAAAACCTCCATCTTTATAAATAATCTATTAGCCAGCCTGGTACCTACAAAAAATGATCGTGGCCTTCTAGTATCGGAAAGGGTATTGCTCGACTTGGCGGGGGCACTGCCTTGCCCCCAGATTTTTCTTCGACAACATAGATTTTATGAAAATTATCATAAAAAGCTCGTAGGTAGGTACTTCAAAATCAAACATTTTTCCCTCTGAACTTTAAGATCATTATTTCAATGGACAATTATATTGACGTTACGATTTGAGATACGCGATTTGTCAAAGCAGTGACGATATTTACCTCTAGGCAGTAAAATGATCTGCAAAAGATTAAATGACATGATACACTAAAGCAAAACCAATACGGATCTTTACTCCCTCGAATGTCTGTTAATACGGATACAGATTTTCTTTCCTCCGATAAGGAATTAACGGAATGGAGGATTCGCATATCCGGAACACCACTAGTGGTTACAGCTACAGAATTACGGCCCCGGTTTCCAGATGCTTTGGTAGTTGTGCCTCTAAATAACATAGCCTCAGGGCCACATTGTTGGCCATATGTAGGAAGAATATTCATCTACACGGAGCTTAGCCACGAAAAATATCGTGTTATTATTTTACTCGGAAAACATCGTAATATTGGATTTTCTGCGATGTTTATTGGACATCTAATAACACTAAGTTGCTTAAGTAGCAAAGTAGAAATACGCAACCTGAGATATGTATGCATAGGAAAAATTAGTGTCTATTCCTGTCCAGCAGTGGTGTAGGGGTTATAGCACGCAGCACGGAATGCTGAGGACCTGGGTTCGATTCCCAGTGCTGGTCTCTTTTTCTGGTTTTTCTGTGCATCCATGTCCCAGTTTGTTTTTTCTAATAACACTGTTAGTTGATAAACATGTTTTAGTATTTCGTATGCATGATAGAGAAATTTGACAGTAAATTTTATTTAAAAGTCAGTTTGGCCCGCGATCTTCATACCATTATCATCGTCATATGAGTCCTACGAACACATACGACGCCCACAGTTGGTCATAGGCCTCACCGATAGACCTCAAGTTGCTTCGGTTGGAAGCAGCCTGCATCCACCGTGAACCTGCGGCTTTAGCCAGGTCATCCGTCAATCTCGTTGGTAGTCGTCCTACTCGTCGTTCCTCTCAGACTGTCGGACTGATAGTTCAGACCGATGAAAATTAAACGTTTTCAATAATTAAAAAAAAATACGATTTTAAA
The DNA here is from genome assembly GCF_025370935.1 of Choristoneura fumiferana. Classification (NCBI taxonomy): domain Eukaryota; kingdom Metazoa; phylum Arthropoda; class Insecta; order Lepidoptera; family Tortricidae; genus Choristoneura; species Choristoneura fumiferana. The sequence goes on along the minus strand of NC_133477.1, from coordinate 3,535,169 downwards.
TCAGGAACGGTACGGCTAGTTTCGACTTTTTCGGAAGATCATTTACATAGGTAAATACGAGTACGTTCCTGATTAATACCATTACGTATTTTTTAAATTTTATGAAATATGTCTCACGAGAGCTTAATTACCTAATATTATTGCTAAATTATTTTATGAATTTTAATTGGACGATCCCCTGACATTATTGTAATTTTAATTTAATTTTAATTTTATGAGAACCTGTTTTGAATTTTAATTGTTTTATTGCTTTTTTATTATTTTATTCAATTTTAACATTTTGTGACATTCAATTGTTTTCCAATTTAATCCTTTGTGTATTCTTGACAATTTCAGTATAAATTCTCGTAACTTTGACATGTAAAAACTATGATGTAATTTTATACTGAATGAATAAATAATCTAATCTAATCTAATCTAAGTTTTACGGAGTTTGTAATAATATTCGTCAATTCGATTTCAGTTTCATTTTCAAAACAAACATTTTTGCTGATGGTACTTTTTGTTGACTGTGGGTACTTGCATTATCATTGAAACTAAATTTTCGTACCATATTTCAAGTCGACGACCGGACTACCAAGATGTCATTGCCAGATTATTGTATTCTTACCAGATTAAATAAGTATGCCAAATTACGAAGGTCTGTCCCAAATAAGCAAACAAGGCAAGCTAAATAAAAGCTTGTAGAAACCAAAATTATGGACTGAACTGACACTAGAACGAGAGAATGAGCATGTTTAGCGAAGTCTTAGGTTAGTCGGCTCCAATCTAATCAACTCCTAGTCGTCATTACCTAAATACCGCAATCACGAAGTTCCATTAAAACGATTATTAGAGCCAGACTCTTCATATTAATTGACTAACTCCAAATGAAAACCGAGCTTCGAATTAAATTGAAGTTCTACGCTATTGCGTGCTTTTAACTAGCTTTAATCCTCGACTTTGATTACCTGTACAAGAAACGTCTTTTATTATACACTTTTTAGTTTGTTCACTAATGAGGTCCATGGTCATCATCATAATATGATAGTATCATGATATTATCTGCCGTAAGACGTCCAATTTTGGACATAGACCTCCAGTTGCTTCAGTTAGAAGCGGCCAGTAACCACCGTGAATGATTTAGCTGTGTGTTTGTTAGTTATGAAAACTATTGAACAGATTTTAAAAGTTGTAAGTGGAGTATCTATGTTATCGTAGCATTAAAGGTCAAAATTAAAAGGTCAAAAATAAATTGCTGAATACAGCTAGTCTGAAATAGATTAATTACATCTTTGATTGTAAATCTGGCTTTAGGAGTTAAAATAGTACCTGGGGGAAGTTATTGACACAATAAATACATGCACAAATGTACCTGCGATCCTTTTAGTCAAATTAGAACAAATGAAATTACAGGAAAGGATTTGATTCGGTGAAAGAGTCTTAATTGAAATTAGAAATGTGAACTTACCGCCACCAGAAGCAGGAGCTCCTATGTCGAATTGTGTATCGTTGATGAGGGTGAACGACCTTCCGTACGTCGGCATGCCAATCATTAGCTTCTCTTTCGGCGCTCCCTGTCGCACCCATTCGCGGGCCGAGTAGTCCTGAAAGGAAAAAACGATTTTTAGAACAATATCTTGATTAACATGTAAATTTCATTATGAATGGGAAAAATGTTGAGCGTGTTAGTTTGATTAAGGATTAAATGGTTCAACAGCTTTCAATGAGATTTGTTATGTAGATATCTGTATCTCGACAATCATCATCATCATCATCATCATCTCATCCTTTAATACACGTCCCACTGCTGGGCACAAGCCTCTTCTCAGAAAGATGCCATGATAAGTGCGCATTGGAAGCTTCACACACACTATTAAATTGTTCCGCAGGTTTTTGAGGCTCGTGTTAAATTTGAAATAAATAATTCGACACATGAATTTAAAAATACTCAAGAGGTGCGAGTACACATTTTAACCCACGATCCTCTGAGAGTCCATGAGTAAAACCAATAGACCTAACTACGGCTGAACTTTTACAAGTAGATAAGTTTGTGTATGTAGTCTGTTAAATAAGTTTTTGTCCAAAAATGACATTTTTAATACAAGCAAATAGTGACTGTACTTTTCGTTGACTATACTTGCATTGGCATCTGAATTACATTTTCATGCCAAATTTCAAGTGAAGTTCCATCCTGGGGAAACAATCCTGGCTGGACCATCAGATGTCACTACCAAGTCATTGAATTGTCACTAAAATATAAGTACTTATGCCAAATTTCGGGTCGATTCGACCACTAGAAGTGGATCAAATTTAATTTGCAAGATTTGACCCGCACGTACATATGAGTACATACAAACATACATGCATTGAAAGTTAAATAAAAGCTTATAAAAAGCGTCTTCATGTTTGATATTGCCAACGTATAGATTCTCTTAGTACGAACCCCTCCGGAAATCATTGAGCTGTGAACCATTCTAAAATTGTTATGAAAAGGAAGCATCGGAAACCCAACGGAGCAGAGGAAGGGTAGGGTTCCTAATATTATTACAATGCTAATATTTCTTCGTCTGATTTTGTTACACTTTTTTGGATATCAAAACTTCACAAAGTTGGGAATGATTTGAGGAATCCGAAATAAAATATATGTTCATGATCTAATGAATGACTTAGAAGTAACGCATAGCCTAAGTCACTAGAGCTAGATGACGTTGAAATTCGGCAGAATGTTCCTTAAGGATTTGAGAGATGCACTAAAAAAGTTCTTTATTAATTTTGACGAGCAAGCCCTTTTTTATCCAAAAGAGCAAAGACGCGGGAAACTAGATACAGTATATATGTATAAAATAAAAGTGTAATATAGGCGCCAGTAAAGCACCGACGCCGTGGTGGCCTAGTGGTTTGACCTATCGCCTCTCAAACAGAGGGTCGTGGGTTCAAGCCCCGGCTCGCACCTCGAGTTTTCGAAATTCATGTAATTTACCACGAGCTTTGCGGTGAAGGAAAACATCGTGAGGAAACCTATATAAACCTGCGAAGCAATTCAATGGTGCGTGTGAAGTTCCCAATCCGCACTGGGCCCGCGTGGGAAGTATAGCCCAAGCCCTCTTGTTCTGAGAGGAGGCCTGTGCCCAGCAGTGGGACGTATATAGGCGGGGATGATGAAAGCACCGACGTGTAATTTACTTTATGCTTATTTAGTTTTATCTATATTTTGTTGTTATCATAGTTTTAATAGAGTTCTACCTACTGAAAAACAGCGTTGTGTTATGTGTCTTACCACAACATTACGTTATGTGGGGCACAATTTACGTTAGGTATGCAATGTTCTTTCATTATTTTTTTCTTTGGTAATGTATTCTCTTTTCTTGTGTATCGAATATGTGTAAATACATGTCTCTTTCACACACACATACTCTCTCTTTCTCTCTCATAATGGCCACAGTTATTCACACTTCTAGAAAATTTCAAGTTAGTGCGACGATTCAAAAGATACAGCCGTGTTACTGTCAGAAAAATGGACGCATAGACAGCGCAGATTTGGAGGTATGGCATGTTTAATTTAGGACTGTAAACAATCATCAACAAACTAAACATGGAACACAGAAACAATCATTAGTATTAATTTAAGTGGTAGGTATACGGACTCTAAGTAATTATTTGTACCTTTGATACATATTTACTGTGCAGGACAAAGCTTTGTTGTATTAGGGTGAGGCTACATTGTTAGAATAGCTGTAATGAGCCTGTTTGCTGGCGACCAATAAAGGAAATTCACACTTGAGCTGTTGAGGGATTGAACAAAGAGAATGTGTACAGGACTTTATGTTTCCGATTTTAGATATTTAAGGAAACAAAAGACGTAATCTTTTGTGTTTAATAAGTTACTCTCGTGAATTTGTTTGCGTGAATAATGCAAAAGGTATTATTTTCAGTTTATAAGATTCTTATTACAAAATGTTTGTATTTTAAACTTATACAGAAAACAAATTAGGTAGGTACATAATTATTTACAAAACTCCGGGATTTTGTTTTAAAAACTTATAGAGTTTTGTTCTAAAAACGTACTTATAGTTGCTTCTTCTCGTGAATCGAAAGCAAATTAACTCCGTCTATTTCCACCGCTAATTTATTATGTCACGAGAAGAAGCGCATCACTGGATGCGCTAAGATTTGTCGCATATTCATTACATACCTTTATATACGAATTTCACTCACGTAAACCTGTACAAACGCAATCAAGGTGGAATCTCCTTATTTTCCATAGACTTTAAAAAAAGTTAGCTTGTCTGCTTACCACGGTGAGTTTCTTCTGGTAGCTGGTGGCGCTCTCTAGCGGGAACAGGGGGCTATTGTGACCGACTTGACGTTCCCACTGGCCGTGGAAGTCGTACGTCATCACGTTGATGAAGTCCTGAAATGCACATAGTATTATAATTATAATTTGGAAGCATTTGGAAAAACAAAGAAAGAGATAGAAAACACTTCCACAAAGAAGAATGCTAAATACGGCACGGAAAGGTATACGGTAAAGAAAGAAAAAAACAGGTGACTGACGAAGCTTTTCCTTTTTTGAAATTGGAATGAGGATTTTCTTGACAAGTGTAATGCCGCTGGGTGGCATTAGTATGGCGAGATCAGTTTGACGTTAATCTTGCTTGCGATTGGTTCGTTTAATTACCTATCTAACAATACAATACAATATTCTTTATTTATCACCAAAAGCAGTACAGAGACATAACAAAAATAAAAAAAAACAGGTAGACAATAAACCACTCAGAAAGGTGATAAAAAGGTCAAAGTTGTCAAATACGAAGATACTAGCTCCAACTAGTCTGTCATATAAACCTTAATTTAAAAAAAGTTAACAACTGATAAGACTCAACAATGGAAGTTAATAACAATTAATAACTTGACATCTGAAATGTATTACTTTGGATTCGAATTTTCATCTTTCTTAATCATCGTACCATTAGTAAAGGAACTTTACGATCAGAATGATTATACAATACAATACAATGACTCTTTATTGTACACCAGAAATAGTAAGCGATACAGAAAAAAGATACACAGAGAGAAAATTACAAGATAAGCAACAGGCGGCCTTATCGCTTAAGAGCAACCAAGCAACCTTTTAACAGAAAGAAGGAAGGACTAGTTTACAGCAGGTGGTGCATCAACAGTGGATCAGAATATTAAAATGCAACAAAAATACATCTATACATACATATATCGTACAAATATTACACAATTTGTAACTCAATAAGTTATCACTGCAGATTGTTAATCAATCTTGCTCAGATAAAATCTTTTCTAAGGTAAATCGCGTAAGAATAGCCGGAAAAATATTTTCATGCGTGTGAGCAAACTTACCAAGTATTTGGAGATCTCCGGTACGTCGTAGCCAGCTGCTATGGCCTCAAAGGATGCTGGAACAGCAGCAGTCAGCAGCAGGCGAGGCTGGCCAGATGTTTTCGCTTCACCCTCGAAGGCCAAACGAAGTTCTTTGAGCAGGGAGACGAATGCGGCGCGGTCATCAGCACCTCTATAAAAGATACAAATTTAGCATTAAAATAGATAAACTAACCAACTTAGAAAAGTTTAAACTCTTGACACTCATTTCAAAGTTTAACATCACGAAAACAGCTGAACATGATTTTTACCAAATTTGTTATAGCTGAGAACTACCACTTAAGAAAAGACAGAGAGACGGATATTGGCGTTAAACTTATAACACCCTTTTTTGCGTAGAGGGTTAAAAATAACAGATATTTTTATTTCAAAATTCAATTACGTATGGACGTTTTCAAACAAATGGTTGTTTTCGAACTGTGATGTGATAGATAGAAGGTAGATATGACAAAGATACAAAAAAGGAACTTATAACACCCTAGTGCCTTGTGCCAGTGGTGTTGTGGCCGTTTCTAGGTAGCATCCACAAACATAAGCCATTGATGAAAATAATCGTATGAGTAATAGTCAATTTTTTCCTATAGTTGACAATGATGAATTTAATACGGTATTTAACTATTTTGTATATGTTTTATAAATTAAAACTACACAATGCCTGTTATCGAATAGAAAAACAATTTTTAAACTACCTTTCCAAATAACAAAGTTATAAAGCTTTGAAATTAAAGATTAGACAGAGAAAGACATACTAGCGTGTGACGTCACACGCTAGTAGCGCCATACTTGCTGCATAGAGAAAAGCTTTTGAGAAAGAGACAGGTATATAGATTTTTCAAAAAATCACTATAAATCCAATTTTCAACCGATTTAAGTTTTCTTTTCGCTAAACACTGTCAGTATATCTATATTTTCATAATAATATTAAGACATGGCAAATTCAGGAGTTGTCAAATACCGTATTAATTATTAGTGCAAACAGATTGTTAGTTTAACGCGCCTAGGTATTCAAAGCTAGGAGGATAATATTACCTTGGGTACTCCCAGTCCACGTCCAATCCATTGAACTGGTAATCTCTAAGGAATTCAATAGCTTCGTAGACGAATTGGTTCATGCGGAAGACGTTAGATGTCAGCTCTTTGAATGGAGTGGAGCCAAACGCCCATCCTCCTATAGCGAGTAAGACCTGGAAATATTGATTGTTTTATTATCAATATCAACGATGGTTAAAAATTAAATTTAATTATGGTTGTGATATGAACATATGAACATGTGGATAAAGCGCCTGCGTATAGAAAAACTCAGGAAATCATTTCTTAGACTTAGAAGTAAGTACGAACATTATGAGAATTAAAGTAAAAGGATAAGAAGAAGAAGATGCGTAAAAAATATCGATATTGCGCAATAGCAATACAGCAACAAAACAAAACGAAATTTAAGTTGAAGAGTTTTTCTATTCCCTAACCAGTAAAATCATGTAAATAAATATCATGGGACAAATATCATGGGACACTTGACACCAATTGACCTACTCTCAAACTAAGCAAAGCTTGTACTATCTATGGACACTAGGCAACGGAAAAACATACTTATATAGATAAATACTTACTTAAATACATATTAAACACCCAAGACCCGAGAACAAACATTCGTATTATTCATACAAATATCTGCCCCGGCCGGGATTCGAACCCGGGACCTTAAGCTTCGCAGTCAGGTTCTCTAACCACTTCGCCATCCGGTCGTCAAATGTACATGTAATATTACTTATTAGCTGATTATGAACGTCATAATCTACCTTAAGGTTAGGGTTCTTCTCCCTCAAAGCGACGACCTTCTCGTACATATCAGCATCCTTTTCATCAGCTTCAGTCAGTTTGTGGTCCTTAAGGGTTGCAAAGGCGAAGATGACATGGGTGCAGAGAGTTGGGTCAATGTTTTCTGCAGAGAAGCGACCGGCACTAGGGCGCTTTGAAGACCAGGAGGTGAGATAGCAGAGAACCTGAGGCTCGCGTCCTGTGGAGGAGAATTTCATTGAATATCGGCAGCAGGAACAGAGCTAATTGTTATTGGCTCCAAAGACCTTTGTCTCATCCTTTCATCATAATATCTTATCTGTTTTGTGTATGATGTGGTGTTCAATGAAACGTTTTTGTGTTGTATTAGAAATGATTGCTGGTTTTTTATTTATATTTACCTATCATTAATGATTTTGATCCGATTATGAGACCACTTTGAGCCTTCGTGTAATCTTAATCAACAGTGGCATAGGTACGATGTACGAGTAGCATAGGTATTTGACTTTTGTTTTATGGTCCTGTGTGTCTTTTAGTTGGGCGAAAAGTATAAGTGATGATGTGGCAAAAGTAAAAGCTGATTACTACACAACTAATATATTTACAGTTATTAAAGTAAACAATAACATTATGTACAGAACATGCTAATAAGATTTTGATTGCGCCTCATAACTTGCCGGGTTAAATAACTCTAAGCACGCGCAAATGGTCATAAAATTGCGTAACTCTTTATAAATAAGTAATGTCCAGTTTGTATGTTTATAATTTTTATATTAAGCAATTTTCTTTACTAAACTAACGAAATGTTTAAATATGAAAGTGTCATCAAACAACTTTCACCAAAATTCACACTTAAAAATAATATATCAAATTTAAAGCGTACAAATTATAACTTTAATTATTCTCTAAAATACCATAAAACAAACAATTGCTGCTTGTTAACTGCAGTGTAAATGTAAGTTTTACTATAATTTCGGAACTGCAGTTTGCAATTAAAAAACTAAATGACCTGTTAATGACAACCCATTTGTTGCCAACTTATCAATAAGCGTATGCACGCATGTACTTTCACATTAAAATGTAATTTGATTTCCAATAAACTGCCATTCGATTTGCTGGATATAATTTGGTCGTTGATCAATCAAAAGCGTTAGCGAAATCTAATTCTGAATCTTTCCTTATTACTCTAACGACATTTTTATGAAATGCCAATTTTTGTTCGCAATCGCATAATTTCAAGTCACATTTTTAACGCGAAATGTCAATTCATACTTTTTTTAATGAACGCATTTATTTTCTTAAAACACTACCTATCATATACTAGGTAAAAAAAATATATCACGATCAAAATATATATATATAATAATTCCGTTGACATTTTAAAGTTTTAAAAATAATAGGTACTCTGTTATTTTTTATTGTCTATCTGTAATGATAAATTGATATGAGGTGATAGGTATATCACAATAAAATATAAGCTAAGCATTAAACTAACAGGTCGTAACTACTCTTTATTAACTAAAGTTTGTGATTATAATTTATAACTAAAATACAGGCAGTGTGAAAACTATTGTCTGTACCCAACAATGGAATGAATATAAAACTTACTTGTTAATGTTACCTAATTTCTTGCTAACCGAAGCTTACTGTGACGCCATACAAATAAATAATGGATACAAAGTCGAAACCATAAGTCGTGTGACATTTTTATACCCAACTTCGTATTCCGGACGCTTTACCACAACTCGTTTGAATTTTCATAACTCATGGCATGACTTTGTCACGCCGTAAAAACTCGCAAAGAATACTTTACAAAAGTTGAGCAGTATTCTTGAACATTCAAAATATGTTATTTATTACGTACTTGGCGAAACTTGGGAGTGCTTGGGAAGATTGTCGCGTCAACTGAGGGGTCTTAAATCACGGTCCTGTGACTTTTTAACGCATGGACTACTTCTGAGCCCTCAGAGGGAAATTACGTTAGTAATGAAATAACCGTGCGTGTGTCACTAGTACTCATAACCCGTGTCCTCCTCAATACGTGATTATACACCGTGTTTTCTTGATATCCGTTAACTCCGGCAGACGGCTCAGTTCATTGATATGAATTACTTACCTGATTGTTAACTTTTTCGTCAAAATTGAAGAAAAAAAAATGTTTTCATGCATATAATAGCTTTACAGTCATTGCTAATAGTTAAATTGTAAAATAAACAAAATTGACACGAGACATTGACGTGATACATAAAAGAGACATAAAAAAACCACATGCGTAATTTTCTTTTGCTAAATATTGTGTGAATTAAAAACGGATTAGTTATAATATGAACTTTGAAAAAACGTCATAAATTAAGAACCATGAAGTACGCTGTTTTTTTGCTAATTATTAACTATCTTTATTCTTGATTATCTTTCAAACAGTAAGAGTTAGATGTCTCTAAGACACTAGTCTTAGAGAAATTAATTTCATTTGACCTGTAGCACCTGTAGGTAAGCCCTCTTGTTCTGAGAGGAGGCCTTTGCCCAGCAGTGGGACGTATACATAGGCTGGGATGATGATGATGACCTGTAGATTGTCTTCTTAACTTCCACTTCTGACTTCCACAGGTGCCACCGACGCACATGTGCGTTCAAAATGTATGAATAATTATGACAGCGGCACTGGCCGAAGTTCCCTAAACGCATATATGCGTCGGTGGCAGTGAATGCCTTAAAGTTAACGCATATCAAAAATAACACGGTGTACTTAGTGTCAGTAAACCTAAAGTTAATTTAGAACTGGCATGTGATAATCAATCAAAAAAATGTGTTCCAAGAAAAAAAAAAGATCGCAATTTCGGGTGACACTTTTTCCCAGGCCGGATAATATCGACATGGAAATACCGACCCTGTTTTTCGTGTCCATATGAACTGACATGAGCTTCTATGGGCGTGTACACGAAAAACAGGGTCGGTATTTCCAAATCGGTATTATACGGGTCGGGAAAGAGTGTCAATTAAAATAAAGAGTGTCGACCGCAATTTCTTGACAATATTTAGACGTTCCAATTGTAAAATAAATGTTTGCTTTACTTAATGCGTGTTAAAGTTTGAATGCATTTTTAATCGAAAACAATTTCTACAAATTCTAAGAAGTAAATATTCCTTCCATTTATTCGTATGTAATCTCATACAATATCATTTTATTCTTAGCGCTATAGGCTATAGTTAGTAGAAAGTCACTTGTCTGGAGTCTAGACACACTTATCGGCCAAGGAATTTCATTAAGACGGCTTCATCAAATTTAAACCCTTCAAACTGTTTTTAGTCATGTAGTGGTAATATTATTTTCATATTCATCTTTTAAAGCCCTTTATCTTGACACCCCAGTCGAAGGTTTTGAAGAAAAAAAACTTCCAACCTCCATTATTATACGTTATTTTGTTTTTATTATATACAATCGCCAGATCACGAAATTCCCAGGCATATCGTGAAATGACGGCATTTTATGGTATGCCTAGTAATTTCAGGATCTGCCTAAACGTCACAAGGCAAATCGTTAAACGGTGAGTTTTGAACGATATGACAGATGTCTCTTAGCCAATTCGTGATCTGGCGGATTTTACGATCGACCGCCGACATATATACCGAGCGCCATTTGCGTCATCGAGAATAATCTAACGACGTATCATTTATAAAAATCGATTGAACCGTTGACTAGTTACGTTACGATGAACATAGGAACGGATATACATACGTAGAGGCCAAAAACATACTCTGGGTTTCATCGGAGTTGGGTAAAAGAGTCTATCACGAAGTAAAATTTCTTAAAAGAAGGAAAAAACAGAGCATAAAACGAAAGACGCATTTAGTACACGTATTTATAACATATCCAAAACTATTAAAGACGAAATAAAAGAAAAATCCTTTAATAAATTACCTCATACCTCTAGGCGTACCTCTACCCGTAGGCGTACCTCATTGGGAAATGTTACTACATATTGCAAGAATTTTTCCTGAATACGTAAACTAATTATATTACATATTTATAAATTATCGGATCATTGTTTAACAATTATTTATGAAAATAGCTTTAAGTTATGTTGCAGTGCCCTACTACAGGGTTTCATGTTTGGGGAATATTTTATTTTTAGTTTAAGATCCTATGTACCCATGAAAGCAACGATTGTATGATTAAATGATTAGATACTGCTCCTTACCTTACCTTAGATACTTGACGGCACTCGACTTCTAGGCGTGACAGCAATATATTTACGTCCCTGCCATACCCAAACGTCTTAATGCCTACATTTCATCGCTAAAAGCAGTCAATGCTTCAAACTTTCAACTTGTCGCGAATCGTTCGCGTTCTTGGCAGGAGAAACAAAAGGGGGCCGAAGAGTGACCCTTGAGGCACTCCCCGTGGAGATTTGTTGCTTTCGGTGCCAAACACACAGTATTTTAAATGGGTTGTCTGTTAACGTGAATTGTTTTCGTATTGTATTATCTACTCGTACACATATAGTTAATTTACCTAACTATACTATACCTAATGTTCAAAAAAATATTGCCAGCAAGATTTTTGCATAAAGCAACACTTAAAACATCAAATCGAGTAAATGAATTCTAATTAGGGCTACTAACACTATTTTGAAATGTGTTCACTTTAGAAACAGGATATTTTATTTGATCCGCATGTTCATCTGCGCTGGATTGTCAGCGGTAAAAAGTTATCCCGCATTCAGGGACATCATTTAACATACCTACTAATGAATGACGTCTCTGAAAGCAGCAGAAATGTCAATACCACCTCACTACGAGTAGTATTTCAGTTTTAAGCTCAAAGTAACTTAAGGCCAATGTTTGTCAAATTCCAGCACCAAGATAAAGTGCCTTTAATTAATTTTTCGGCCATAGTAAACCTATGTGCAAAATTTTATATAAATTTGTGCAGCACATGATTGACAAACAAAACAAACACAAAATGTTAAATAAACAAATATAAACTTTCCCATTTAGAAGTATAACAATTAGTAGAGAGGGAAAGAAAAGTAATGAGATTAGACACAGAAAAAAAACATCGTTTCATACATAAGGACATGAATATGAATGTGCTATTTACTTCAACAAATGACCTTACGGTCAAAGCCCTTGCTAATGCCAATCATAGCGTAGATATTTGTACTGTAATTACTTCACGTTTATTATTCGACGACAGCTCCATACTAAGTAACGGAAATAAATGTGTACACCGTAAATAACGTAATTTCGCATACCAAAATGACAGCACCCATCGAAAATCATTAAAAACTCTTTAGAAAGTTAAACGGGTAAATATAAATGAAAGTGAACACACGGAAATAACTAATATTAACAATTTAAATGCAAGCAATCCAATTGGAGTGTTAAAGAGAGAAAGTGATCTTTAAGACAAGTTTATACTGCCTAATTTGGTATGATGGGAAAAATAAAAATACTGATGCTAGATATTTAGGACTACGAATCTTTTTGACACCTTTTTATACCTTTTTATAGCTTCATTTGCGACTATATATATGTAAACAAATCGAGCAATTTGTGTTTTTTTTTAATTTTCAGTTTAACTGGTGTGGAACCTTTATTGTGCGAGTTTGGCTCACATTTGACAATCCTTTTTAAATTTTACACGATGCAAAAGCTTTCTTATAAAGCCGATTAAAGCTTTATGTTACTTAGATTAATAATATATTTTTAATAACATAATGGTTTACTTTATATTCGTACTTCATTTTTTGTTTTGTTAGTATACTAACTAAGCCCAAAGATAGTTCAAAAAAGTGCTTCCAATTTGAGATCACATTAACAAGATTGTGGCTGAAAACACTGAAGAAACACAACTCACACTCACTGTTTTTATCGATCTCGACAATTTGCTTGCTCTGAATCTTCGTAATATGCTTCTGACTAGGTTCCTTGGCCCCCTTCAGTAGATCAGAAAGGCTGGTCTTGATTAGTTCATGTTTCCCTTATAGCATGACAATATTTTTGGTAAATTGTAGGTAATTGTACAGTTTTCTAGACCTTATAACTGCATAGGGTAGAAGAATGAAATAAAACCTTAAGTAACCCTTATCAAAATCATCCTACACCATCATGTCCACTCGAAGGCTTCTTTTTCACATTTAGTTTTAATACAACATTAAAACTGTTTAAAATAGAAATGGGCGTATATCTTCTATATTTATACAACATTAGCATGACTGATTGACAGACCGGTTAATGAACCAAGGTGATTCTTAGATCGAGATACAAAAAAAAAGATTATAAAATTCTACTCACTATTTTTATCAGTTTCGACGGCGTTCTTGTTCTTGATAATGCGTGTCTTAGTAGGTTTCTTTACACCCTTTAATACGTCAGAGAGGCTGATCTTGATTGGTTCTGGTTTCTCCGTTTCTTCCTCGAATACCACAGATTCTGCTACAGACGCCCAGTCAACATCTTTAGCGTCTTTGCCACGAGAAATGCCACGTAGCTCCTCTCTAAAAATCATAAAAAGTTGTGCTAGAATGACAGTTTTACTCATAGAAACATTTCTTGGTTAATAAAATTCAGTTACGAAACAAATGAAAACTGAATATTAATTTTCAGTTAAACAAAACATACGAAGATCAAAATATGTAGCCATTGATATTATTTTTATATTTTATATTCAATGATTTTAAATCACATAATCTCACCTCATGGCTCCAATAAGGGGGTATTTGACGTCGCCTCCGCATACGCCTCCGCTAAAATCGTCCATATCGACAGTCCACACCATAGCGCCTCCGAAACCATTGTCCTTTATCCATCTGAAGATGTTTCAGTTGTTAAAAAAATGTTAAGCCTATACTCAATAGAAAAGTAGTGGAAAAGAGGAGTTAATTTTTTCTAATAATAAGATACTTCAATGGGGTCTGAAAAAGTAAAGGAGTATTTCAATGGTTATCCTTTAAACTTTTGTTCGCCTTAATGTTCTGTGTCAAAGGTATAAATTGCATTTCATATTGGTACCTGCATATTAAACAGTAACTGAGATTGAGTAACTGACAGAGAAACACCGTACACAACCACTGAAGTTTGCTGCATTAAGACGGAATATTTTTCACGGATTATCATTATCACTTTAAAAAAACAACCATTGTTAATTTTATTTGAGGCAGTCACATTGTTGAAACATCGACAGCATAGCCCACACAGAGGCCTTATTTAATTGTCTAACACACTTAGAATCACAATCGTTTTCGCCATTTCTTTCTATCACATGGTGTATGATGAGGGTAGAAAGAGATGATGAATACGATAGCAAACGTCAGAGCTTTAGACAATACAGCCAGAGGCTAATATATCAGGATATACGCTGCCCAGCAATGTCCGATCAGCTCTGACCACTTCTCTGAACCCTGAACAGATGCCCTGTCTCAGGTACGTGCCAGAACGAAAGTCAATAATTAGGCAGGTGAATCTTGCTGATGCTGTTGGAAGTGACACTAGTAATACAAACCTCATCTTGTGCCTGATGGACTTTTCATCGTCGAAGCCTACCCATTGGTCGCCGTGGATTGCGTAAGGCACCTTCATTTCGTCGTCCCAAACGTAAGCGGCACCATTTCGGAGCATTTCGCACACCTTAAAACAACACAGAAGTTGAATGATGTGTTGGTAATATCGAACTTATTTATTGATTAATCAACAAAATAGACAATTTTGAAGTGTTATTGTAGAAATAACAATGTATGAAAATAAAACGTAGTAAATGAATATTTACTTATTTGCACTATTGCTGTTTAATTTTCTCGCAGTCCATGTAAAAAGCAGAGTGTATATAACTTGTTCATAAAACCCATTTTACCATCAACTTAACCCTCGCCTCCAGCTCAGGTGGATCTAAGTGTCGGGTAAAATGGCACGTTTTATGTATTTGTTGTACTACCTATTTTTAACTTATTTCTTTTTAGACTGGGTATTCGAATCCCACCTGTCTTTGCAAAGCACTCAGAATATCACAATAAAATCGTCTATGTACACTTTTTTATTAAAATTACCTCATAGTAAGCGAGGAAGCCGCTCTCCTTTGTGTATTCGCCCGCTTTCCCACCGCCGGTGGCCGGTGAATTCACTTTGAATTTGTTAGGGTTGGACAAAGTGAACGTTCGTCCGTATGTTGGCATGCCTGGGATTAAAAAGCAAATTATGAGCAAAAACTCATTTAAATTTTCACAAGCTAGCAGTAGCGCGATGACTCTAAAATTCCTGCTAAAATTCATATTTCCCATCATACGCAATTGAACTATTTTGATTTCTGACTCTCTAGATCGTTTTCGGATTAAGTTTCATAATGATTATTCTTATCAGGTAGTACGATGTCACTCAGTAGGTAAGTAACTATTTAGAGTCGTAAGGGAAATCGTGCATGTTGCATTACACTGCGGTGCTCTACCTCCCACTTCATACTCGTTCGCTTGACGGCCTCGCTATGTAATAGGTACTACTTGCGCGATTTTTCTCGTAAGTCTAAACTGGGCTTTACTATTCAGTTCATTTGATAGTACCTACGTTAAAATAACAGCAACAAATAAGTAGAAGTCTCAATGTTTGAAGAGAAATCTTTGTCAAACAACAGAATTCTGCGACAAAAACGTGGGTAAATTTGTGAGCAGTTGTGTAATTCCCAAGCCGCAAAACCTAATGAAAATTCTAACAGTACTGCAAATTCCCAATTTGTCATGGACTATAAATTGCGACCCCTGACGTAAGGGTAAATAAATAAAACAAGGGTCGTATGGCTAGTTTACGACGTAAAGTCATCCCTCGATGTAAATTAAAAATGACATAGGATAGGGCTATGCGGGGTGAAAGCCAGCAGTTTTACTAAGACGAATGGGTTTCAATTCTTTTTGCTAATATAGTTTGCAATGACCAAAATTTAATTTTAACACTTTGCTAGCTTTACTTTGTATTTCTAAAACGAAGCCAGCTTGGGCGTCCTAATCTGTAAACATTTCATTTATTTGTGAAAAGCAAATATCAACCATTAACAATTTTATCATCAACAAAAAGATTGTATTAAAAACAGGAACTTAAATAAAAAATGAAAATATTCGATACAATGTTAATCAAATTAAAGAACACTATACCGGTTGATTTTTCAGAAATACGAAAAATAATAAAATCATAATTGGCGCTATAAATCGAACGTTATTCTTCATTTCCCACATTTGCTTTATCAAATACGGCAGAACAATTGGCTTACACGTATTTACACAGCTCACAACCCACAAAAATGTTAACCATTTTATTAAAAAAAAAAAAAAACCAACTATGAAAACTTCGAGGTCCTCTAAAACTCTTACCAATGATAAGTTTCTCCTTGGGGGCTCCAAGCTTGACCCACAAGTGGGCTGCGTGGTCCACTGACAGCTGTTTCCTCCATTCGGAGTCCGACGATGGGGCGTAGAGTGGTGCATTGTGGCCTGTCTCTCGCTCCCATTTGCCGTGGAAGTCGTAGGCCATGAGGTTGATAAAATCCAAATAGCTGTTAGACAAACAGGAATATTGACAATAATTTAATTTTGAAACGAATCCAACCTAAAGTTTTGTTTAAACAGAGTAAAGATTGAAATTATTGAGATTACGTAAAAATATTTTTGAGGGATATCAATTAAGTAGTAATCTTTACTGTTTCGCTCCAAATTTAGAATTGGACGCACCTATCTCTTCCCATAGTGTCCTGAAAGGTGATTGAGGAGAGAGTAGGCAGCAGCACTTTTTATTGCCATATGCGAAATCCAAATTCCAGCAGAGAACCTCCCCATTTTATTTTCCAAGTGCTTACAAGTACACATCTTAATAATTAAACAGGTATGCTTTCTAATTTGACTTAAATTGAAATACAGGAAACAAGGTGTGACAGTTACGAAGGAAATGTGTATAATAAACAAACCCCATTAAACAAACGACCATCCAAATAACAAGCTCATCATGATAATGTGCTCAGTCAGACCGCATCAGATCGCCACCCTATGTTAAAAGTTCGACGTTCGATGCGACGTGAATTGCTTTGTCTGTATACCAACATGAGACATGACAAGCGGCAGATGTGTCAAGTATTTGAATGTAGTAAAACACCAACTTCACACGACACTAGCAAAACGTTCATGTCTCCAAACTACACAAACATAAAGTGTAATTTCCAACAAAAACTGTTAACGCGTGCGAAGAGACAACTTTGCTTTTCCGCACATTGTTTTAGAATATGGGAAAATGCTCTAACAATGTATATGGAATATTAACGAGTGAAAATTTCGCAATGTGTCCATGTGACAATATTCTTAGTGGACATTTTATTTAGGTCGTTACGCATCAACCCTGGATTATTTGGTATCTTTTATTTTTTTAACAAATCAATGTAATTTGTAAATACTTCAGAATTTTTGTTTGAAGCTAAGTATTCGTTCAATTTGCATTGTTTTCATCAAGGCTTGTGCAGCCTTTAAAAAGTGAATGGATTTGACAAGTTATTTTGCAAACCATAAAGCAATTATTATTCAATTGACTAATTGCAATTTGATTGCAGGATCCAGACTTCGATTGATGTGAAAATGGAACAGACAAACGGCAATAAAAATAGTAAAATATCATTATCTGTTTTTAAGTTTAAGTTATCTTCTTTATACATATAATACTTACTCAGTAGATCTAAAAGGAAAGTCTACTTGTGGTCACGATCGTTGTAACAAAGTCGAAATGTTTAGGTATTTAATGTGTAATAACTCTAGTTTCCTTCAAACTGGAGTTTTAACTCTAATACGGGTCATGCCGATATATTATCTCTTACGTCGCTATAGAGTCGACAGCCGGCGTGTATGTCCAAGATGCCATGGCGATTTAACTTAGTATAAATTGTTATGCATCTCAAAGTTTGCGGCGTCAGCTTGCGTGCCTTTTCTGTCTTTCTCGGTTTTTAAATTATATTTATCTTACCTGGCCACAGCCGGTACATCGTATCCTCCTTTGATGTTGTCAGGGCCTACAGGCACGGCGGCGGTGAGCAGAAGACGAGGTTTCTTTACTTCTTGGGCTTCAGCTTCGAATGCTTCTCGCAGTTCTGAAATTAAAACGATGTGTAAATAATTCGCACGTTCTAGTAGAGGCATAGGAGTAAGGTGACCAAATAGGAGGCAGTGGCGTGTTTTTTTTTTTACCTGAATAATCAAGAACGTACTGAAACTAAACGCATGCAGTAGTAGTTTGAGCTTTTGCTCAGGTGTGATACTACATAAATTAACAAATAAAATGTTAAGTTAGTTTTATTTTATTTTGTTTGACATTGTTTGGTTTCATTTGATTAGATTTAATTGGTATTTTATTATGTATGTTAGTCACTTAGTATATAAGTTAATTATTGTAATAAAATGTTATTGGCGCAGTTGGTAGTAATTTAACAATGGTTGGTAGTTTATGACAGTGACAGAATATTGAGAAAACCTGTGTCAATGTGATGATAACAAATTGAACTTATATCTACCTATATTTAACCCTAATCTTCTAACCCTATTTAAAACAAG
This sequence comes from Choristoneura fumiferana, assembly GCF_025370935.1. NCBI lineage: Eukaryota > Metazoa > Arthropoda > Insecta > Lepidoptera > Tortricidae > Choristoneura > Choristoneura fumiferana. The sequence goes on along the minus strand of NC_133477.1, from coordinate 3,516,417 downwards.
TTAAAATACTTCCTTTAAATAAAGTAAAATAATAAATACGCGCTAAACAATAGTCATATTTCAATTAGAACCCACAACTAAATGACTAATGTAAACAAAGATGAATTGTTCACTACATAAAAGGTTATCCAGGTCCTTAAGCTACAACTAGAGACCCTAACACATTAGGGCGACCTCAAACACTTGGGTCCGAACAGTTGGCCTAGTTTGACCGTTCCGTTAATTAATATTTACGTATGTAATGTCCATTACAGAGTCGGGTAGAGGTCTATTGTAGTGACCATAATTGAAGCCAAATCGAATCCTGAAGTTCTTAGCATCTATCTATACATATAATAAAGCTGAAGAGGGGCCGAAAGTCTGTACATGGAAGATATTTAAAAAAAAGTTGGCTGGGGATACTTAGAATCGATAACAGAACACGTTCCAACAGTTTTTAGAATTTTTGTCTGTTTGTCTGTTTATCTGTTTATCTGTTTGTCGTTTATTTGACCGCGCATCACGTGAGAACGGCTGAACGGATTTATGCAAACTTTACTAATCTGACGAGAAAATCCCCAGCCAGGTTATAGGCTATAAAAATTCGACCCTTAGGGTATAAAAATTCAACCCTTAAAAGTGGAGGTAGCTACTACATTCGATTCGATTGAGTTAAGTTTCCACCTTCAAGTTTTTCAAATACGTGCTATGACTATCAAGTACCTGATAAACTAACAGATGGCGCTGAAATTAATAACTTTGTGACTCGAGTAAGGAAGGATTTTGCCAAATTAACTCTAAGTTTAAAAGAGGGAGTACGGATATCAAAAATAATTGAAATTTAATTGATTTAATGATACGACTAAAATTAAACGACAATAAAGTAATTGCCACACATTACAATGCCACTTTTGGAGTACTGGGTAAACAGTATGTAATGGAGTAAACTAATAAAAAAGAGTACTTACATAGTTTATACTTAGTTTTTTTAGCATTAGAAATAGGGTAACAATCTTGACGAGTCTTTTTATTGAAAAAGTTTTAAAAAACAGCTACTATACTTTTTGAACCAAAAAGCATGTAAATGATCATTACCTATATCATTGCTAATTGTTACTATTTGCTGTGACTTATTTTTCAAAGTTTTTTTCAATAAAAAGACACATCAAGATCGCTTGCCTTCTTTCTAATGCTAAAAAAAGAACTATAAGTACTTAATGGTAAAATCAACACACATATCAACACACGTACGAGTATAATTCTATACATCTATCTTATACTATACAAAAGTTGGCTGGATACTTAGAATCGATAACAGAACACGTTCCAAAAGTTTTTAGAATTTTTGTCTGTTTATCTGTTTTGTCTGTTTATTGACCACGCATCACGTGAAAACGGCTGAACGGGATTTCATGCAAGCTTTACTAATCTGGCGAGAAAATCCCCGGTCCGGTTATATAGACTTTAAAAATCCTACCCCTAAAAGAGGGGGGGGGCGGTAGCCGCTACTCTTGATTAAGTTAAGTTTGCACCTGAATCTTATGAGCTACTTAGGAAGGAGGTGCAGACTTATTTTCAAGTGTTGTACGACTATCGAGTACCCTGCTAACACTAAGAGATGGCGCTGATTTAGCAAATTACTAAGTTTAAAAAAGGAGTACGGATATCAAGAAATTTAGGTAATTCATTAAATAATATAACAAATTTAAACGACAATAAATTAATTGACACACATTTCACAGTGCCATCTTATGGGGAACTATGAAACAAACATAGTTACGTAGTGGTAACATCAACACTTATATTCAACACGCGTATAATTAATTATAGAAAAATGTCATGAATTGTTCCTAATTATTTATATCCGGAATACGGAAATTCGGCGAAGAAACTAAAGTCACTGACATAGCTCGAATAT
>NC_133477.1:3498806-3512735 GCF_025370935.1 Choristoneura fumiferana | reverse complement strand
CTTAAGGTTTCATTAGACCCATTTTTTCTTTGAGCTTCCTGAAGCAGTCTACTTCTCACCATTTCTTGAAGATTGGATGAAATACACAGTGTTTCAAGGTTCGACACCAACGAATCATACTCCTAAGCCGCTAAGCAGGATCTCAGCTATTTCTTCATCTTCAATTGTTTTCCCGATGTCAGCTAATTGGTGAACGAGTGACATCACTTTTTCTATGTACTCTGACATTGAATTAAAATCGTTGAAGTTAATTCTGTGAAGTTGTCTCAAGAGAAGAACTCGCCGGTATAGACCGCGATCTTCGAAGACATCAGCTAATTTTCCCCATGCTTCAGAAGCGGTTTTAGCCTCACGCACATACTGATAAAGAGATGGTTTAATAGATAAGCATAAGCGAGCCAGCGCACGTTGGTCGCGCGAACATCTAAGCCTGCGATGACATCTTTCCTTCTATCAAATCCCACAGACCTTCCAGTTTAAAAACCATTTAAGCGTAAATTTCCAGCTGTGATAGTTAGTTGCGCCTTCAAGCTTCTCCACAGCACCAGATGCTCCAAGCACAATACAGCCTGCTGGTTAGTTGACGTCGACAATGCCGCCGGCGGAGGAATATTAGCATCGCCGGAATCGGACATTCTTGCTGAGCAATCTGCGCATAAATATCAGGCACTTCGCAAATTGCGACGGCGATTTATTTCGATTACCTGGCCCAACCTGTTAAGAGGAGCACGTTTGATCGTCCAAGTGGGTGTCTGCAGGCGAGCAGCTGAACTTCAATGGAGAGCCAGCGCAACGAAGAATAACTCACTTGCTGTATTGTATTACTTTATTGCACAGAATAAAAGCGGTACAATAATAAGTTTAATATTAATCATTACACACGAAAAGTATGTCGTCCCAACATGACAGCGGAAAGAGAAGAGAGGCCAGAGTCTATGGATAAACATAGAGCTAACAAAAAGTTGCTATATACAAAAAATATATTAAAGCCTATCATGTATTGTAAAGTCAATAAACATTGTGAGACCATACAATGTCCAACAATAATATGAGCAATACGAACAAAAACGACGATGAAAGACTGCATAAAGGGGGGGTGGGGGGGGGGGGGGGGTGTATTCTAACTTAGACATTAATCCAAATCACTTAAACACGCATGAGTCAAACAAATTAGGGTTCGGATTTCGTAAATTACCTACCATTGACGCTACTGTCGAATGGTGTGCGAACGAAAGGAACAGAGCGAGTGGTCTTGGTCCTCAAGTTCGTAGTAGCCACTCAGTGACCTCTCAGTACACTCCCGCGTTGTTCAACATTTCGGATGGCCACAAGCTGGAAATAAAACCTAAAGCGATGACCGGGATTACCAAAAATCGGTGGAAATATATTATTTGCCAATTGAATTAATCAGGAGGGCAGTTCCAAAAATAGTGGCACCTCAACCTGTCATTTAGTTTTTGAGTAGAAAGTATGCGCAATTTGTCGTTTTCAGAAAAAATAAAAATGTTCACAGGTAAACCCCAATCGAATACACAAAGGCCTGGCCTTTTTATTAAATTTCAATTTATCAGTTTAATAAAAAAAAATAGATAACTAGTGCCTGTTTTTACTGTAACCTGTCTTGTCCAAACGCGACACTCTTCGAGTTTTAGTTCTGTATTTATTCGTATACGATTTTATGTTGAACAAATATAGCGCTTTATGATAACAGAAATATAACTTTATTAAAAATATATGCACGGATTTTATATATCATTTTAAAACAACAATATCCACGCCCGAAATTTGTCCAGCGATATTTTCACTGTTATCTGGTGTTCACAGTACAGCGTCTCACTCACACAGAGATAATCTTTTGTGACCATAAATTGGGCAAAACATTCCGTCAGTATCCATCTATCCGCCGTGCAGAGCGTTCGCGGCGGTTCAAATGTATTGTGGTGATAAGTGATTGAAGGCGGGAATCGGGAGTTTGTAACAGGTATGTTAACTTTAACTTGTCTCGATTATTTGATGATATTGGATGGGACGATTTTTACTTATCTAATTAAATGTTCTATATACTATACCTGGTTACACTGAAAGTGGGGCATTCATATTATTAATAGTTTTTAAGTAATCGTCTAGTATACTACTTTTCACTGTAACCTGTGTCACTTTCACTTGTAATCAATGTACAGGTTAACGTGACTATTGGCAGGCTAAAGAGACTTACATGTACATTAAAGTGACTCTTGGCAAGTTAAAGTAATAAATAATTTTGAGTGGCATTTACGAATTCGCTATTCGGGTTGATTGGAAGTAATAATTTTTGTTTGGGTGGAGTCGTCATTACAATAATAATTATAATAAATCAGTGCCTCCAGTGAAAAGGGGATAAGACGACTTATGTATGTCCCTATGTTTTTATTATATATTGTGAGAAAAGGACATATCTCTAGCTATCCTCTCACCCAGTTTTTTCGATTGCGCTAGGGCATAAACTCGCTTTTTCTAAAGGCAATATTTCTACTTATCTGCAATTTTTATAAATCTAAAGGTGCAAGTACAAGTGCTTTTAACTAAAAAAAACATCCGTCCTAAAGACACGTCTACACTATTTTTTTTTACAAATAAGACAACTTGTGTTGTTCCCAAACAAAGTGGACATAATAGTATATAAAGGCATAACTAGGGTAGATAAATATTGTTGTAACCATAGAACAGTCGCAATTAGGGAATAAGTCGTCTTGTGTTGAGGTATCACAGTATAACTAATACAATTCATGTTATACCATTATGCTTTTGTGAATAAGAGCATAACTAAAAAAAACTTAAAAAATATATGTTTAGAATAACTAATAAATAATTTATGATATTTTAGGGGCAAAATGGGAAAACCGAATAATAAAAAGACCAGAGAAGAGCTGTTAGCACGTAAAAGGGAAAATGAAAAGAAGAGATATGAAAAAATTATGAGAAATCCTGAATTATATGCGGAGTATAAACGAAAAAATAAAGAAAAGTATGAGCGTCGAAAACAGGAAGGAAAAGTAGTGAACATACACGATTTACCCTAAGAGCTCAAAGAGCTCTAAGAAAAAAGTGGAGAGATGAATCCAAAAAGGCATATCAGCGAAGACAAGAAAAAAAAAAGGTATACAACGCTATATAGATGGTAATAGTCCTCCAGACAGCGATTTAGACGAGATAGCTCAGCCCAATATGGAGAATTTAAATCAAGAGGAGCCTGAAAATATTCCTGGGTGTTCCATATCGAATATACCACAGACGCCACTAGCATGCAACAGCCCAATGAGCTCACCAGATTCAAGCGCTAGCGTATCTCCTCGTGCTCAGAAGTTAATTCGCAAAATGAGGTATAAGAAAGATAAGGAGATCGAATCCTTAAGATTTCAATTACAATCAGTTAAGAAATTGAATGATATGTATCGGAAACAGTTATCAAGGCAACAAGAAAAGAATTTAAGATCTTCGCCTGTTCAGGAGCCGGCCTGTTCATTCCAAAATAATAAACACATTCTGCCTCTGCAAGCCCGATCGGTACATGATTCCTCAGATCCACATAATGCAACGAACATTCAAGAATCTTCGCTTTGCAAGGGTATTTTACATTCGTACAAAGACATAGGTTCTAGAAAAATAAAGAACACTGTCGCAAACATTTTGAAGCCACATTTAAAATCGTTGGCTGTTAACAAAACATCACAAATACGACTGAAACAAATGTTTCGTAGGAGACACAAAAATTTCAAATTCGTTACAGCTAGTAAGAGGAAGAAAGATGTGATTGATTTTAATTGAAGAAAGATTTGATTTGAAGAAAGAGTTTGTAAAGAAACAGGGAGCGAAGGTACAGATTCGGTACCTGAACGATTGTCTAAAAAATATCCACAATAAATTCGTTTCTACGTATAAATACAGGATGTCTTACGCTACTTTCTGTAGCTTAAAACCGTTTTGGATATTGCCAGCGTCTCGAAGACCCCGAAACACATGTCTTTGTGTGATTCACGAAAATTTTAAGCTATTGGCATCTGCTCTTCTAAAATCTAAAATAATAGAATATGAAATACAACAAAACTTTTGAAAGCATTTGCTGTGACAGTAATAACCCCCAGTGTCTCTTACGAAACTGTGAGGGCTGCAAGAATATAAAAGTGACAGTCCAAAGAGTTTTGGTTTTGGGCTTGGAATACGAAAAAGAAGATATTATGACAAATAGAACAAAAAAGACATAAGAATAGTTAAAAAAGAGAAAGTTGTAACAAGAGCGATAGATGCTGTAAAAACATTTGAAAACAAGTTCGATATTTTTATAAAACATACTGGTAGAATAGTGTTGGCAACACTGCTAACATAGAGTATTTTTTTACCTTTTTATAATTTTTTATTGTCTATGGGCTATGTGGCCGCCCCACTTCTTCCCTTCTCTATCAGCCATTCGAGCGTGTGTAACTGTGTAATTAATAATTAAGTGTGTCTTTGCAATAAACTTGCTTTTATCTAAAGAACCGGTGTTTTAAAGTGTTTACAGTCCGCTAATTATAAATAATACCCTACAAGTAGGGCATGGATACCGGTATTCGGTATTACCGAAAAACCGGATACCGGACATTTTTTCCCCTCTTTTAATACCGGTATTAAATATCTACAAAACCGGTTTTTCGGTATTTTGACTTGTGCTTAAAATAGTAATAGTCGACTTTAATTTCAAACAGGAAAGCACTTTTAATAACTTGTCTTCAGACTTATGGCTTTTGAAGTTACTTACCTCTTAATCTACTTTCAAATTTCAAATTTACCGCGCACAAGTTTGCTTTGTTTATTTGTAGTGTAAGCTTTCTCGAAGTTGGACCTACCTAACTGGACCGTTTGTCCCAGGTATACATAGTCGTCAACAACTTCGAGCGCAGAGCCCCCGACTATTGCGGGAGTTGGGACAACATGGAAATTAGTTAGACATGACTTTCGTCTTGCCCATGTTCATTTTTAGGCCAACTCGGTCGGAAACTGCTGAGGTCGGCGAGCCTATACTGAAGTCTTCCATGGTCTCAGCCATGACTACAATATCGTCGGCGAATCGAAGGCGAGTGAAGTACCCGCCATTAATGTTGATGCCTCGTCCTTTCCAGTCCAGAACCTTAAAAGCATCCTCCAATGCAACGGTGAACAGTTTCGGAGCGATCACATCTCCTTGTCTGACTCCCCGCTGCAGAGGAATAGGCTTCGTGCTCTGGTCATGTAATCGGACGGACATAGTGGCGTTTTTGTACAGACACTAGACACTTCAACACTCCGATATACCGGTAGTCAACTGCACCGCTGGAGAACCTGCATCACAGCCCAAGTCTCGATCGAATCGAAGGCTTTCTCGTAGTCCACAAATGCAAGGCAAAGGGGAAGTTATACCCTTCGGTCTTCTGTATAACCTGCCGCAACGTACATGTGGTCTACGGTACTATAGGTTTCCGGAAGCCGGCTTGTTCGGGAGGCTGGAAATCGTCAAACCTGCTTGCGAGACGATTTGTGATGACCCTGAAAACAGCTTGTAAACATGGCTCAGAAGTGAGATGGGTCTATAATTCTTCAGCAAGGTGTTATCACCTTTTTGAAGATGAGCACCACCACTTTCTTCTGTTCCATGCTTTCGGTGTTCCCCCTTGCTGGAGGACGGAACTAAACGGCGTCTTGAGGTCCTTAAGGACTGGTTTACCACCCGCCTTCAAGAGTTCGGCTGTAATTTCATCGTCACCCGGGGCTTTGTCATTCTTAAGCTATTTGAGGGCCATACTAATCTCGTACAGGCTGACGTCTGGGATGTATTCGTGATAGTGTCGGGTTAATCTAGCCCTCGGGTCTTTAGCTAGATTTTCGACGGGTGTTCGGGTTGTCGTGTCGCTATCCATTAAACCTCTCGTTTTCCCCAACAGCTCAGGTTTGGATGAAATGATTCTGCCGTCGTCGGTCTTCAACTTCATTAACCGGCTTTGACTTACAGACAGATCCCTGGTAAACACCTTAGAGCCTCTGATACGCTCAATAGCCTCTTCAGAGATTTTGAGATCTGCCTATTGAACTGCTGATAGCGACAATTAAGCGTCACCAGAAGACTGTAGCAGCATCTCACGCCTCACCTCCATGAGCCTAAGGCCAGAGCGCGAGAGCTTATTGGTTCTAGTAGGGCGGTTTTGAAGAAGTTAGATCCGATCGTATGGACAGCTTCCACAAACCCGTCGTTGTAATCGTCCACGTCGCTACCTAGGCATTCGAAATGGTTTCGAAGTTTGAGCTGAAAGCTCTCGGGGTTTTGGAGCTGAGCTGGTTCCGGGCGGAGCGAAGATTTCATCAGTAGAGACCTTACAAGCTTGAACTGGATATTTAATGAGCCTCGTACAAGCGAAAGAAATTATGCGAAAATTTGGTTGGGAACCAAGAATTAGAGAATCCAATTCCATATTAATAAGTATTAGTTAACAATTAACAACTTAAGTTTTTTATTTTAATACTTGCTCATTAAAAGGGAAGTTTACTAATTGCTTTTCATGTATATTGGTAATATTTCAACAAAACAACAGACTTATACAGAAAGAAAGAAAAATAAAGGGAAAATTTGGAAAATACCGAAAAATTACCGAAATACCGGGATACCGGTTTTCAAAATTTGAATACCGGAATAATACCGGTATTGCCATCAAGCCCAATACCGCATAGCCCTACCTACAAGCAACACAAACTTGTACATGGTCAATCGAACCGAGAATTATAACTTTGGAAGCCGCAAGTTCGTCGGGTCGTGCAGCAGTCAACAACGCGCATCGAGCCGACGCAAAATCAACGAAGGCACACATAAGAACACGAGACAGAGCAACAGTTTTAGAAGAAGAGAAGCTCATTGTTACAGCAACATACATCATCTATCTGTAGCTAGAATTTGAAGAACAAAGGAAGAAAGTACGATTACAGCACATTACACCTGTACCGTACGTACCTACACATACATACAATTACATACAAACAACAAATTCGAAGAAATCGCCGAGCCGCATCACGTGACCAACACCTGTACCGACGAACTTGGGACGAAGGGCCTGGACACATGTCGCCGGTACGGTGCCGTCTACGGTGTCACGGCGCGGCGCCGTCAAACGGCGTCGTGCCGAAACACGGTGCCGCGTACGGTGCCGTACACGGCGCCGCGAACGGCGTCGTACCACGGCGCGGTGCCGTGGTACGACGCCGTGCACGGTGCATCGCTTGGTAGTTTAACTAGTTTTCGTTTTGCTGCTGAACGCATAACACGCAAGTACAACCATCGGTTCAAATATACAAAACAATTGTCGTTTTAAATATATACAAGTATACAGTTTTTGCCTTGACATGGACCAAGAAAAACGTATTCTCCTGCTCCTACTGCTAAGACGACGAATGAAGAAAAAACAGAAACGAAGATATTGGGTGAATCCATACATGTCTTTAATGAACCATGATGGAGGTCATTTTAAGAGAAAATATGAAGCACTGAAAATATGTGGGGATGACAAATTTTACGAGTATTTGAGAATGTCCATATCAACTTTTGAAGAACTGTTATCCAAGATAGCGAGTCGTATACAAAAGCAATACGTATTCAGAAAACCTGTTGAGCCTTTGGAAATGCTTGGATTAACTATAAGGTAAGAAATAAAATAATTAGTTATACATTGATTTGTTTATTTTTATCAAAGGAATAGTAATTTTCGTGATTGATCATGTTTTAAGAGAAGTCGTATTCGGATTCTTGTGTATCTGTGGAATTCGATAGAATCTGATCCAAATCTGGTGATGTTTCGCGGCGGCGATTTGTGCTTGACGTGAATGAATTATAAGTCGATTGATAGTTGGTAGCTTGTGCTTGATAATAATTACTATCGGATGTTGATGTCTGATACCCACTGTATGAGGGGCACGGTGGTGGATTAAAATCCGTTAAAATCTTTAAAACTCCACTTTGAAACATCAATGTCTGCTGGTCATTTAACTTGTTTAAAGACGGCAAAATAGCTTTAAAAAATGACAGATGGCGATTTTCTGGAGCGGCTAATGTCTCAACAATTTTTCTCTCAAATTCATCGCAACTTGGTTTTCGTTTCCGCGTAACTGTACTTGTGGGTTGATATCGTGATCTTGTGTTTTGATTTTGAGATACTTCTTCTTCTTCTATACTAGAGTCAGTTAAATTTGGTGCATTTTTGTACAAAAACATGAGTTGTTTGTACAAATGATATTCTTTTATATATTTGGCACCAGCACCAGATTTCTTTGAAAGTTCCACCTTCTTCATATATTTCGTAAAATTATCTTTAACATTGGTCCATTTCTTTACTATTTCATTACCTGTAACAATCATAATAAAAAAAAGTTTGAAATAAAAAAAAACTAAAATGTAAAGTGTAATTATTTATGTTTCTTTTCCAGGTTTTTGGCAACGGGGAATTCATTTCGAGATATGGAATTCACAGATTATCGTGGAAAAACTACAATCGGGAAAATTGTACGAGAAGTTTGTCGTGCTATATGGGACATCCTTTTAAGTGAAAGCATGCCGAAAATATCCACAGAGCTAATGAAACAAATAGCTAAAGATTTTGACATAAAAACTAATTTCCCCAATTGCATGGGGGCATTGGATGGGAAGCATATTCGAATTTGCTGTCCTGCTCACAGTGGATCTCTTTTTTACAACTACAAAGGCTATAATTCTATAGTCTTGCTTGCATTGGTGGATTCTAAATATAGATTTGTATATGTCGATATAGGATCGTATGGAAAGGAATGTGATTCCACGATTTTTCACAATACAAAACTATACGAATTATTATTACAAAATCGACTGCCAGTACCAGCGTCAGAGCCTTTACCTGGGCTTGAAAAATCTGTTCCCTATGTTTTTATCGCTGATGAGGGCCTACCGTTAATGAACAATCTAATGCGTCCGTATCCAGGAAAACACCTGAGCTTAGAACAAAGAGTTTTCAACTATCGTTTGAGTCGAGCAAGAAGGTATGTCGAGTGTGCTTTCGGCATCTTCGCAAATAAATGGCGTGTATTTCACCGACCCTTAAATGTTCAATATAATTTTGCGACAGATATTATCAAAGCATGCTGTATTCTACACAATTTTGTTGTAGATCGAGATGGAATACGAAAGTCAGAGGAGTTATACATTGACGACTCCCTATTAAACATTCAACAAACAACGGATAATGTTTCCTTAACAAATCCAGTCAATATACGAGACGAATTCTGTAAATATTTCAACAGTGACGCCGGTGCTCTTAGTTGGCAACTAAGCAAAATATAACTGTGACAATGCATGGCCACTTACCCGCAAATTCTCTTACCCGCCTCTCTATAAAATATTAAAAAATCACAACTACCTACATCAAGAAAATTATAACCGATGCTAACTGGCTATTATTTCAAGACATCACATTTACATTTATTGTATTCACGTTATAATTCAGTTATAAAAAATAATATAAGTATACTAAAAATATATATAAATAGTCTTACTTACCGATTTTTGTTTTTTCTTTTTTATCCTTTTCGTTGAAAGATGGAACAATATTTTGGCAGACGTCTTTCCAAGCTTCTGTTTTTAAAATTTTATTTTTATACTCCTCCTTCGTCTTGTCCCAAAGAACAGGACGAGCTTCCACTAAAGAAATTATAAAATCTACATCATAATCTTCAGCCATTTTTATGCACTATTTACTTGTGTGTTATGCGTTCAGCAGCAAAACGTAAACTAGTTAAACTACCAAGCGATGCACCGTGCACGGTGTTTATAACAACATTAAAATTAGTTTGTAAAATAAAAATGCGTGTTAACTTTCTTATGACAGAAAAGCAACCATTTTATTTTTAATCTAAAAAAGTAGAACTACAATCACATTGTTGATGGCCAGCAACAAATTACGTTCGGTCAAATAAAAAAGTTTTTATGTTACTAACACACGGCGTCGTACACGGCACCGCGCCGTGGTACGACGCCGTTCGCGGCGCCGTGTACGGCACCGTACGCGGCACCGTGTTTCGGCACGACGCCGTTTGACGGCGCCGCGCCGTGACACCGTAGACGGCACCGTACCGGCGACATGTGTCCAGGCCCGAACTTTCCCGCTTCCCGCCGTCACCGAGCGACACGAAGCGATCGTCGGTCGGCCAATATTGAGCGCATGCGAGTCGGGGAAGAGAGGACGCCATTTTGTTTTCATTCAATCGTGTCATCGTGCGTGCGCACGTCGCTTGCGCAGTGTTAAAACTTAAAACCTTTTAAATTTAAATAAGCAATTAATTAAGTTCCTTGTAGTTTCGTGTGCTTAAAAGTGAACGTGAGTGTGCGATGGGGCTGGAGCAAGGCACGGCCCACAAGGGCTTGAAGGATCTCGTGGCAGCGCGTGGATACATCAAAGGCGCTATCACTCGTCTTCATATTAAAGTCTTAGACCATGAGATGATTAAGTCTGCGCCCGTCGCAACATTGCATTGCATATGCTAAAATCACGTGCAACGACGGCGTTTGACGAATACGAACAAATTAACAAATCCATCTTGTGTTTGGATCCTGACGACCAGGAAAAGCTGGAAGAATACGAAGATAAATATTTTGAAGCGCTGTCCACGCTGAACAGCGAAATTAGTATTCGCGAATCAACCGTAAATCTGACAGCCGCTCCGCCTCACCCCACACACGCGCCCACTCGTTTACCACTATAGACGTTCCCGTGTTTTGTGGTAAGTCAACAGAATATATTCCGTTCATAAACCTGTTCAACTTTGAATACAATCACTAAAACTCAGTTCAAAAGCTTTACTATCTCCGCACATATTTGAAGAGTGAACCGTTAGATCTTATAAAAACTTGCCATTAGAAGCATACAATTAAAAAAGCTCATAAATTACTAGAAGACCGCTATAACCAACAATATAAAATTGTCAATGATCATATTCATAATATTTAGTCGCCAATTCTAGTCGGGCCACCTCTAGTACATTGAGAGAATTTATTTCAACTACTAGACAACAATAAGGGCAGCCGGTGAAATTACTGGCACTGAGGTATCCCATCTTTGGCCCTAGGTTGCAACGCATTCTACCAATCCCCCTGGTAATTGCGGTCACTAATGGGCTGGTGAATCTCTTACCACAGGTGACCCACTTGCTCGTTTACCATCAAGTCAAATAAAAAAAATAAAATGCTCAAGTTTTACACTGCTTTTCACTTCGATTGCGAGATGACATAACAACAGTGGAAACATGTTCATTTACTGGGTAACTTTTATTTTTCAAGAATATAATTATAAATATTTTATTTTATTGATTTATTTCCTTGATTTTAAGTTTTATACTAAATAAAAATGATTACAAAAAAATATATAGTTTTTTTTTTTGTTTGTGGCTGTTAACACCTGATTGCCTTGGTCTTAGACAAAGATTTTACTTTATGCACTAGAGCATAAAAAATCATTTTATGTCGCCTAGATCCAACATAAACACAAACTTTACGAGCACGAGAAGTGAAAAGAATATTTGTATTGTATTGTATAATAATCAACTAGCTTTTTACCCGCGTCTTTGCTTTCCTAAGCCATTGGCAGTAGGCTTATAATTCCGGGATTTCAATAACTTTCCATGGGAATTCCGAAAAATCACATCGTGGTCCCCATTTAGGTACGATTTATGACGGACACCCATGGAAAATCATATCTCTAGACTAAACTATTAAGAAAATATCAGAATAAAAGTAGCAAATGCGTTATTCCACAGCTCCAGGTACACACACATACACACACACACGCACGCACGCACGCACGCACACATGACATCTTAATCTCCACACAACATTTTAAGCTGTGCCTATTATTTTTCAAAAATGGTCCACTCTTTCTCCAATTTACAGTAAGTAGCAAGCTGATGCAATTTCAATACACATTTGATAATATTTGCAATGACTCAGTCATTTCGTTATAAAATCTACATCAAGAGATAATCATCGTACACTATTCTTCTACCTAGAAATGTTTAATTTGAAATGCATCAACTAGAAGAGGAAGTAAGTAATTTTGACTTTGGTTTAACTATTATTAAATTAAATTACCTACATCAAAGCGCATTACATTCTATTAAATAGTTATTAAAAATTAAATTACATCAAAATCGAAGGAATCTTTGTCAAAAAACACAATTGGTATTCATCTACAACAACATGAATACATAAAAAAATATCATGGTACAATACTCGTAATATAGGCGGAGGTGATGAGATGATGTAAGCCGTGGTGGCCTAGTGGTTTGACCTATCGCCTCTCAAACAGAGGGTCGTGGGTTCAAACCCCGGCTAGCACCTCTTTTTCGAAATTCATGTGCGGAATTACATTTGAAATTTACCACGAGCTTTGCGGTGAAGGAAAACATCGTAAGGAAACCTGCACAAACCTGCGAAGCAATTCAATGGTGCGTGTGAAGTTCCCAATCCGCACTGGGCCCGCGTGGGAACTATGGCCCAAGCCCTCTTGCTCTGAGAGGAGGCCTGTGCCCAGCAGTGGGACGTATATAGGCTGGGATGATGATGATGATGATGAGATGATGTCAATAGCTAAGCTAATTTGTTTGAAAATAGTAGCCATTTACTGATAATGGAAAATTACATGGTGAGTAATATTTTGGCAATCTATGTAGTTAGATTAGATGATGTCGCTCTACAAGTATTTACGCAGGAAATTCCAATGACCTTCCTTCTAAAACATGTTCTTGTAATGTAACAAATTTTGTAGAAATGTACCCATTCAAATGATTGTCAGTTTTCCTCCTAATACAAAACAATGGTTTCCCCTTGCTAGAAAATGTATTGCCAAATTGTTTTTTTCTTTGCCATTTTTTTCCACGAACCTAACGTAACTAATATGGCTCTATTACACGTCGTAGAATGTTACAGAAATAAATGACGCTGTCTCCGTTTAATCCCATCCCACTATTAAAATAAATGCGAAAGTTTGTAAGTCTGTTTGTTTATTTGTTTGTTTGTTACCTCATCACGTCTAAACCGCTGAACCGATTTACATGAAATTCGGTATACAGATAGTTTGAATCCCGGAGAAGAACATAGGATAGTTTTTACCCCGGAAAATTGCATAGTTCCCGCGGGATAGCGATAAACGAATTTTGCGCGGACGGAGTCGCGTGTAACGGCTAGTGAAACATATAATACCTTAGCACCTTAGCAGAAAGTCCGAATATAATCAAATACAAATACGGGGAAGGCCTATGTCCAACAGTGGATGTCCTACGGCTGATGTGATGATGATGATGAAATACAAATGTAGTAAATACAGTGAAGAAACAGACCTTTAACCTTTATAATCAGAGCATGCTACGTGCTAGATATCATTGATAACATATTAATTACCTAAAACCGCTTGTATATACTCGTACCTACTTTTCGCCGACAAAGTCGAATTGCAATAAAATTAGATATTCAATAACAATAAGCTCCTATTACGAGTACATAAGGCTTAGGGGCGCCAATTAACTGCTAAGTTCCATTTTCATGCAGAAAAACCTGTCTTTGAATAAATGAATGAAAACAATATTTATTTTACTTTCTTTTACATCAACACAGTTCTTCACAGAGCCCTGCAGAACTAACATCTGGTAGCATATTAAATATAATGACCCGGATAACGCACGTCTTAAATCGAGTTTAGCTCGACATGTTTCGGGCTAATCCGTAGCCCTTCGTCTTCGGAGCAACGCGACTCAGCGGCTGCTGCAACACGCGCACTGCTGAGTCGCGTTGCTCCGAAGACGAAGGGCTACGGATTAGCCCGAAACATGTCGAGCTAAACTCGATTTAAGACGTGAGTTATCCAGGTCATTATATTGAAT
>NC_133477.1:3427304-3498706 GCF_025370935.1 Choristoneura fumiferana | reverse complement strand
CGGGTAGCGGACCACGAAAGGTGTTCAGGAATGTGGAGAAGCAGCCAGCAAGATGGACGGACGATTTGGTGCGTGCGGCTGGGAAGGACTATATGCTTTACTCAACATTGGGTAAATCAAGGTTGAAGAAGAAGAAGAGAGAAGAAGAAGTAGCGGATATTTCATAAAACTTACAAGTGCGCCGGAAGACCAGCGCTGGCTCCACAGAAGGAGTCCGCATTTTATGCTGAGGCGGGACCATTTCGGGCACAAGCAAATAAGTATTCTAAATTATTTTTACTTATTTTTTGTATTCTCATTTTATTTAATGTGAAAGTTTGTGAGTGAGTATGTTTGTTGCTTCTTCACGCTGAAACGGCTGGACGGTTTTTTTATTTTTATTCGACTGGTTGGCAAACGAGCAAGTGGGTCTCCTGCCTGATGGTAAGAGATCACCACCGCCGATAAACAACTGCAACACCAGGGGTATTGCAGATGCGTTGCCAACCTAGAGGCCTAAGATGGGATACCTCAAGTGCCAGTAATTTCACTTTTGATTTTGTAATTTGGCAAAAAGTTAGTTTATAACCTAGATTGAAACATAGGATACTTTTTATCCCGATATTTCCACGGGATAGAGATAAAATCTTTAAATAACAACCGCTGGTCTTAGAGTCATGAAATTTGACGTGATTGTTTTTAATGTAACGTCAAAGAAAACCATGATTTAATTTTCGGGAATTCCCATGGGAATTATTAAAAATCCCGAATATTCAATTCAGCTGCAGAATCTAATGATTTACGTGTGCGTAGCCGCGGGTAAACACTAGTTGTTTATATTTGTCCCGAATTTTTTTTTTTCATTTTCATTTTTATACGAAAGGACAATTCAAAAAACTGAAATATTCAAAATTCTGGTACAGCCATAAGATTTAAAGCTCATCCGGCACACCCAAAAAACTTTTCTTTTCTAAAAAAATCACTTATGTAAGGTGAACGTACGAGTGCTCGTCACTGTCCAATAGTTGTCATCTTTAATCTTACGATCTTAAAGAGATGACAGCTGGTGTCGTCTATTGGACGTTATCGAGTCAGCACTCAGACGTTTACCTTATATCCTCCTGAGTCCAGACATTTTTTAACAAACTTAGTGCTTAGACCTAATCGTGGTCGACTTGCTATGTTATTTTGGATATTATTAAAAAATTCTTAGAATTATTTTTTCAATGAACAATTTGTACTTTATAAAGTACGCGAGGACTTAGGAGGATATAATTAGGTATTACCGACTATACGGTTTCTAGTTTATATTATATTCTAAACGAGCACCTTTAATAATGTAATCAGACCCTCTCTGTCCATCATGAGGGTTCGGAAGGCCATTGCAAACTATAACATTATGCCGTTCGATTAGCTTTAACTTTACGCTCGTTATATACGCTGGATTTTTGGTACACAATAAATAAATAAATAAAATAAATAAATATCACGGGACAATCACACCAATTGACCTAGTCCCAAAGTAAGCTTAGCCAAGCTTGTGTTATGGGACTAAGCAACGGATAAATATGATTATATTGATAGATACAACGTAAATACATATTAAACACCAAGACCCTGAGAACAACATTCGTATTTTCATACAAATATCTGCCCCGACACGGAATCGAACCCGGACCTCAAGCTTCGTAGTCAGGGTCTCTAACACTAGGAATCTGGTCGTCTATAAAATAATACAAGACAATAAATAATAACTTAGTGTACATGCTAATGCCCAATAGATGACACCCAGCGGTCGCCTGCATTGATAAATACATTTGTCTTTTTGCTTAACGCACTCGCAATCACAATCGTTTTCACCACCTTTTTTTTTGTTATTAGGCATAGGATGAGTGTAGAACGTAGAGTTCAAATATATTCACATCACTCATTGATGATTGACCATTGACCTTCAACTTTTTGATTTTTTAAATGATAAATATGTAACTAGTTACTCTTGTTTTTGTTCTCCTGATAATTCTTCGGAGGTTAACTGGGAGAGATCCCTTTATGGGATAAAAAGGACGAAGATGAAGTTACATTATATATGTATGATCCCGCTGCCAGTCGCACCATATGTATGTCTATCTGAATACGACACCGGAGATCTTTGCTGATTACATTCAAATGTGATTGGTGGAACTACAGTCTTAAGTGACGTGTATTCAGACTAGAGTTTCTAGCTTCATTTGTTTAATTCAAGTGTTTATGTATGTAGGTATACATGTTAAATATTTACCAAAACGTAAAAATATGTAAATGCCTTTATGTCGCGTAGTCACGTTTGTAATTGGTTTAATAACTAAATGAGCCAATCACAAAGAAGTCGAAAGGGCTAACGATGCCCAAACGGCTATATATATACTCAGAAGTCCTTGCGTACCTACTTTATAAAGAACAAACCCACACTAAAAATAACGGCCGAATGTACTTTATAAAGCACAAATTGTTCATTGAATAAATAATTATAAAGCACGTGAAATAATATCCAAAATAAAGAAACTGGTGACCCACGTTTAGGTTTTAAGTAAGGGAAACGTACGAGTGGTCGTCACTGTCCTAATGGTTGGCATCTTTAATTTTTAACCTCCGACGCAAAAAGAAGGGTATTATAAGTTTGACCGCTATGTGTGTCTGTCTCAGGCACCGTAGCTCATAAACGGGTGGACCGATTTGAATGCGGTTTTTTAATTGAAAGCAGGTTTTCTAGCGATGGTTCTTTGACATATTTCATCAAAATCGGTTCAGACGTTTTTGAGATATTGATCTTTTATTTCATTAGCAATAGAGATGACAGCAGGGGGTCGTCTATGGTCATCAGCGAGTCGAGCGCTCGGACGTTTACCTTACTACATCTGTTAAAAAAACTCGGTGTTCAGGGGAATATATTTAGAATATTATATTTTGAAGCCAAATCCTGAGGCCACGGAGTTCACGTCTCAGTAATATCAAGCTCGTTGACCTTCAACGAAATGCTAAGGACGAGATGCATTTGGGATGACACAATGCTTCCTTTTAAAGAGCAGGAAATTTATTTGAAGAGCACTATGACCACATACGAACTTTGATGCTTTCCGGTTTTTATCTCGTTTTTAACCTCCGACGCAAAAAGAGGGGTGTAGCTCTTAAACAGGTGAACCGATTTGAATGCGGTTTTTTTATTTGAAAGCACGTTTTCTAACGATGTTTCTTACATATGTTTCATCAAAATCGGTTCAGCCGTTTTGGAGATATTGCACTTTGAAGTGACAATGTCGGGGGTTTCCAACTTTTTGTAGATTAGGTTAGTTATGTTGTAATATACTCAGCGGCACAAAATTTGGCCCACCCTTGATACAAAATTACCGATTCTGCATACATGCCTTGTGCAAGGTCCGCCCGGATTGCTACCACCATCTTGCTCGCTAATCCTGCCATGAAGCAACGGTGCTTGCATTGTTGTGTTTCGGCGTGGAGAGTAAGACAGCCGGTGAAATTACTGGCACTTGAGGTATCCCATCTTAGGCTTCTAGGTTAGCAACGCATCTTGCTCATTTGCCAAACAGTCGCATAAAAAAAAACATTTGAGGGCCAGATTTTTTGCCACTCAGTATATATTATAGGGTAACTGCAATTAAAATACGCTTAAGCCTTTTTAAATTTGTTTTAGTATGAACTTTACTTTTTCAGACTTTCTCCGTGTCACCTTGATTTAAATGTCATTTTTTGGACACGTAATATAGCATTATAATGGGATGGCGGGATCTCGCCTTTGATAGGCAGGAGTGAAGCAAGAGAGGAGAGGCCTTTGCCCAGCAGTGGGACAAAAATATAGGCTATATATATATATAGCATGACAACGAAGAATTAATTTTTTGTTTAAAATTACACAATTTTGTTTATTGTTTCATCAGTTGGAAAATATTGAAGTTCAAAAGGAGAAATAAAATTAAGTAATTTTAAACAAAAATGGATTTTTTTGTTGTCATATTTATTGACATAATGTTTATTTTTTAAATTTTTTTGTTTGATTTCATTTGTTTGATTGACGAAAGAATAAATTCGTGTCCCATATTTTTTGATATTTAATCTAGCTAACAGACTTTTTACCCAAAAAACTACATAATTCCGTTTGCCGTACCTAAAAAACTTTTTTTAATCTCAGATAATGCATTTATAGGTACAGTTAGTGTACAACCATAGAGGCACTAAACAAATGGATTGTAGAACGATTCTTGTTTATAGCGTAATAAAGGAATTTGCGGGGTAGCCAGGAGACGGTCTGCTAATAGCTCTTGTTTCGTTGGGATAGGAAGCCATGGAGAAAGACTCTTTTATATTTTAAGAATCTCATCCAAAAAGCTACGAATAAATAATAAGTCGAGTGATTTAATTATAGGTAGAGTACATAAATTAGAATGGATAAACCTGTAGTGTTGTACTAAAAATGTAATACGTGAATTACATATTGGCATTACAAACTAATGAGTTCGTCAGATGCTCTGATTGCAAGTAATAAGTGTACCTATGTATATATTAGCAGTAAGTGTATAATTAAAGTAGGATACACAAAATGAATCAGCCTTCATATCTATATAGTAATTGGCAGAGAAAGGTCGATATTGAATTTGGTCTGGTTTTATTTTCCAATGCAGCGATCATGCAATAAAAATGCAAGTGGCTGCAATAATCCGCAATAGCTCCTAGACTGAACCGCTTGCGGCGATATATTGCCAATCACAACTTGAAAGGGAACCGCAGTTGTTCTCGATACAACTTTTGGAATTGACTAGAGTAAAAGAAAGAATAAAACCGGCCAAGCCCGAATCAGTCTAGCGCATCGAGGGTTCCCTCATTCACGTTATATACACTGGAATAATTATATAATAATTTAATGTTAACAGAGTCTCCTAATGGCCTCCTAAGAAAAGTGTGGGCAGTTAGGAGTACTTTTATTGGTTACTGAAATACAAAATCAAACATTAAAAAAACTAAGATCCCTGTTGGATGTGCTTTAAAAGCTAGAAAAATCACTTCTTTGAGTAATCGTCAATTTATAACGTAGTGCAACGAGAATCTGGTAAGCTAGAAATGTGGAAAATAGGTAGTGTACCTAGTATTTTGAAAAATGTGGTTGAAAATTGTGTTTGAGAAAGTGGTATTTTTGGCACGAGCGGATACATTGCAGTTGAAACTCAGTTAATTTGTAACGCCCATCGGACAGTATAGTATACGATAGTATTTTTCCATGAGAATAAAGTCTCACTCCACATAATGAGACCACTAGGTACAACTAGATCTCATTAAGGCGTCAGTGCCAGTTGTTTGCTCTACGCACACGGCACATTTAATTACAAGACTGTGGATTAGGCTATATGAGGCTTACTTGATGGAGTTCCGGGTACTGGTGACAAGGAACTAAAGCGAATGTAGACGTACTGTACAGGTTTGACGCCAGTTCATTTTTATATTTTTTATTACGTATGTTGAGCAACGATCTAAAAGCCTAAGATTAAAATTACCGCGCGCCGTGTTCAAAAACATTTAGTATAAACTGTTATATTCTTAAAAATAATACACGAATGTTTCTATTTCCTATACAATTCTGGAACTAAGCGTATGCGCAAAGAGTACTTATCTAGCCCTCAATCAAGTGGCCGAAATCCTTTGAGTCGGAAGACGTAGGAAATTGCTTGACAAGACAGTTGCAAATATCTCGCTTAATGTGTTTGCATGCCCGTCGGCCAAAATCGTATTAATTTTCTGTAATGAAGCTCTCGCAACAGAATGTACACGGCAGTATTGTGTATTGAGCAGAGGATGTCCACACTAATGAGACCACTAGGTACACTAGATCTCATTAAGGCGTCAGTGCCAGTTGTTTGCTCTACGCAACGTAATCAAATTATAGGCTATATGAGGCTTACTTGATGGAGTTCCGGGTACTGGTGACAAAGGAACTAAAGCGAATGTAGACGTACTAGTACAGGAATAGGGGATTATTAGGCGGTCACAGACGGTTACCACCCTCCGGAGTCGCTTATTAGCGTATTGGCTGGGCGATTCCTCTTAAAATTTCTCAGTTAGTTAAAAAATCATATTACAGTGTTCAAGAATATTTAGAAGATAAATTATAGTATACAAATAATATATAACTCCATATTCCGTTGTCTAGTATCCACAGTACAAGTTTTGCTTAGTTTGGGACTAGGTCAGTTGGTGTCAAGTGGCCCATGATATTTATTTATTTTCATCACACTTGCTCGTAAACAGTATCGAAACATGTAGGCTACCTTGGTTGCAACCCCCCAAATAAAACCCTCGACCTTAATGTGCTTGTCATGAAACCCGAGGTCGGTAAATGAGTCAGTGCCCGTACTAATTTTGTTGTCATGAAGCCCAAGGTCGGTAAATGAGTTTGTTACTGCATGGTGTGCAGCAGCGCCTGCAGGAGCACGGCGCGCGCACGTTGTGCACATGCTGCGGAGGAGGAGGGCGGCGGGGAGGCTGGCGCTGCGCTAAAGAGCGTTGTCAGCGGTATCGGCAATTTTTGAAAAAATAATATATTTTTTTTACAAATGTACAATTTTACTCGCAAATGTGATGAAAAACATTGTATGTCGCACGGGTGGTACTAGAATTACGAACATCGACTCATTAAAGCCCTCAGTCTTCGACTTCGGGCTTCTAATAGACTCTCGTTCGTTCTTTTGGGGAGGCTTATATCCAACAGTGAACGGCTGACGGCTAATATGATGTTGATGATGAATGTAAAAGTTCTGGCTAGAATTATCCCCATTAAAACCGTCATACTAGCATCTCACGATGTGGTATTAAAAGCAAATCAGCCTCATCTCGGTAAATAATGAAACAAATTGCAATTTCATGTCTACAAAAACCTCACGAAGCTCTGAACCTAGTTTAATCTTTGTCCGTCCATCACGTTTATTGCAAAAGCTTATGGGCTGAGACATTGTCGAGAGACTATGGTGTAACATTGCTAGAATTAAATAAAAAACCAGTCAAGTGCGAGTCGGAGTTGTGCACCAACGGTTTTGTACAAATTTATAATAAGTTTTTGGTAAAAAAAACATTTTTAATGCAACCATTTTTTTGCTTACCGTACTTTTTGTTGATTTTACTTGTACCTTTTGTCATCCAAACTAAATTTGCATACCAAATTTCAAGTCAATGCCATTAACTGTTGAAGAGTTTCGTCCTGTTGAGACGATCCTGGCCGGACTACCAGGATGTCACTACCAGATTATTGTATTGTCACGCAAGTTACATAAGAAAACCGCATAAAAATCAGCCTATCAATTTAAGAGTTATGTTCAAAATTATAGCTCCATTCTTTTTGTGGCAAGGTTGGAAATAGCAAATTCGTGCAAAATATAGAGACTGCTAGAAAGAGAATAACCTAACCATAAAAATTACATTTTAAAAACAACCTTTTTTTGCTGTCTGTACTATTTGTTGACTGTACTTGCACTGTCACCCAAACTACATTTGCATACCAAATTTCAAGTCGATGCTATTAACCTTTGAAGAGTTCCATTTTGCAGAGACGATCCTTGCTGGACTACCAGGATGTCACTACTAGATTATTGCATTGTCACGCGATTTACATAAGCATTCCAAATTTCAAGTCAATCTGACTACTGGAAGTTGGTCAAATTTAACTTGCAAGATTTCATTTCAGACAGACAGACAGGCAGACAACGGGACAGGTGAAACTAAATAAAAGCCTGTAAAAAGAGGCATTAAGTGGACTTACTCAAAAATATTCACAATTTAAAATATGTATATTTTTATATTATACTGACTTTCAAAGATACCACTATGTCATTGTTTCATAGGTCATTTTACTCTACTGGGGCTGCATGAACCACAATTTAGCGTAACACATGATGTAACGTGCACAGAGTGGTAGAAGAGCTAGTGATGTTCCAAGTGATTTATCGACATCGATAAAATAACCAATTGCTGTAATAGCGGCTATAAGTTTAACAGGAATGTTAACGAGTTTTAGTTTGTCACGAATTTGCTTCAATCTGTTAATGTTGGTTAAGTTGATTTTACTGAGATTGTTAATTTTACAGGACCTATTTTTGTTAAGTAAGTAAATACAATGTGTGTGTAATGTGTGTTGTAGGTCATTGAGTAAAAAGTCATAACGATGGATCAAAAATACCATGAAAATTCCGGGCTCTGTTTATTATAATTTATATAATAAGTATTAATTAGCAATATTTTTTTTTAACCTGACTACGAAGAAGGAGGGTTATGTGTTTGATCCCTATGTATATATGTCTATCCCTATGTCCTCTCGTAACTACTCAACGGCTGAACTGATTTTGATAAATAATACGTCATTGGATTTGTCTTACTGACGCAAGTGACACTGGGTACATGAAATTCTTAAAAAATTAAAATGGCGGATTTTTGGCGCCAAATTGTCAGTCTTAAAATTTTTTTTTTTTCAGACCTATCGAGTAGGGTATCAAAATGAAGGGATTTAAACACAAATTACAAAAATATATACAAGTCATGTGTTTTTATTTACCGTTTTCACAAAAATCTCAAAAAAGTATGAAATAAAACAATAAATTTAAAAAATGAAAACCCGACTGGGTTAGAAAATACTCAAAAGAAGAAAACAAGACGTGGACGACGAGGTCTAGAACTATGTTAAGTTAACCTAAACTTCAACAGTCGGGACCCATTCAAATCGCGACCAGCTCAAAACTTAGTAGGTACCTAATGGGTCCCGACTGTTGAAGTTTAAGTTAGCTACTTAACTGAGTTCTAGACCACTACGTCCACGTCTTGTTTTCTTCTTTTGAGCATTTTTTAACGCAGTTAGGTTTTGATATTTAAAATTTATTGTTTTTTGTAGATTATAATTATTTCAAAAAAAAATCTAAATTTGCTTCCATAAAACCTTCTCCTGACAATAACGAACAACAAAATAAGAATAAGCGAAATCGGTCCGCCGTTCCCGAGTTTTGAGTTTTATTTGTATAGATTGAAACGATCCGTTAACATACCTCCCATTAACTGTATAATGTCAACACCTTCCTCAAATGACCATCATTATCACAAAACTGTGACCATCTATTTAGCAGCACGAGATTAATCTACGAACAGATGTTGTTTTTTGAAGCAAAATGCCAAAAGTGAGACCGCACCATTTGCATGCAACAAGGAAAAAATTTACATATCTACTGCGTAAAATTCTTGCCTCAATTTAGCAAAAAATATTGGGAAAAATTAACACCCGTCTACGGTTTACCGGTATTTATAATAAATTACCATAGCCAGATACAATATGGTTTCCTTTTGATATAAGAAATGGTATGGTTCGGAACTTATAATGATTCAAAGCCATAGTTTATAAGTGGCACATTGTATGTTAGGTTAGCTGGAAGAGATCCCTTCTTAGAGATAAGCTCGCCTTTGTTCTCCTCTTTGTGTATTTGTATTTTTATTTTTATGTGCAATAAAGAGTTTACATACATACATTGTATGTAAACTAAAGTATGAAATAGACTTACGAATCGATTTAGCATGCTTCAATACTAAAATTAATAAAAGCTTAATTTAATCAAAATATTACAAAACAAATTTATCTTAACAGCACTATGATTCAAATATCCATTGAAACCAAATAGTATTTGTTCGACCGTGGTTTTTCGACATTATGTAGAAATCCAATAACAGTTATCCGATATTGGTCGGTAATTAAAAATATCGACTAACCGTTAGTTACAACACTAGTTTGCAAGCGACAGGTGTACCGAAGCACGGTGCTCTGGTATCGATTGAACTAATTAATGGGCATCTCTAGTGGATAGTAAATTACTTCACGAATATTTAATCTTCTTAAAAGTTCGAGACTTATTTAGTTAATAGAGGTGTCGCTTTAAATTACAAATATATATTTCCGAGTTTCAAATATAAACTTATTTTGCTTACTGAATGCCATTACAATTAAGGAATAAGTACTAAACGAGGACTTAGAACATCTATCACGAGTTTTTTTTTTTCTAATTACTTTAATGTAAAAGTAGATTCGAAAGATCTTATCTATTTGGAATTTGTCGATTTCGAAGTTTTCTGTGTTTTATAAAAAAATATTTTTACGTAATTTTATACGAAGTGAGTGAGCTCATTACTTAATTATTTAAAATTGTTCGGAATTTGGCATTTTCGAAGTAGTGATTGTAAATTGCGGTCTAGTGACATTAAAATGTTTTTATATGTTTACATAACGAGGATATTGAGAAACTGTAGAATTTATGGTATCAGATATAACTGTTTGATAAAGTTATTTGATAAGATTAATGGAAATAAAGATCTTAAATATTATTATTAATTTGTTATTCATATTTTAATTTCAATATTATTATTTGAAGGTATTATAGCAATAAAGTAAAGGTTATTTATAGAGCATCCATACTAATATTATAAAAATGCGAAAGTGTTTGTGTGCTTGTATGTTTGTCCGTCTTTCACGTCGAAACGGAGCGACGGACCGACGTGATTTTTGGCATAAAGATAGTTTATGGGCCAATACTCTGCGACTCGAAACTATCTGTATACCGAATTTGTTCTAAATCAGTTCAGTGGTTTAGACGTGATGAAGTAACAAACAAACATATATACAAACTTTCGCATTTATAATATTAGTAGGGAAGTGGGATATAATTTTTTTAAGGCCATCTCATCTATAATGCTAGAAAATGTAATGCATGCTATTTAATTTAAGTTGTCCACACTTAAAGATTATGATTTAATTTCTATAAAGCTTTTCTGGACCAAAGTGACATGTGGGTGCCCCTTTATTTGTAAACCTACTACTGAAATCCCTCTATTTTAGTCAGTATCAATTTCCAGTATCTTTGCCCGGGATACAGCTGTGCCACACTGCACCTGTGCGGTGCGATGTCTGTTGTTCGCACAGAGCACTTAATAACGAGAGTCGATTTCAACTTACTTTTGCAATACAATTTATTTATTGAACTATTTTTTTATATGACTTTTTTGCGCCAAATTTTCCTGTTTTGGGACTATTTCATGTCCTTAATAAGTTTTTTTTAATTTTTAATCGTAGCAATACTTATCATACAACCGACTCGTATAGACATATCAAAATATATATATTTTATGACGGTGGAAGCATTCTGAACTTCCACTGAACGTAGATAAAGTTAGTGTTTAGTTTTGTAACTAAGGAACCCCATACAATACATCCCTGTATTATTATTCTTTTTTTGTCATTTTTTCTTTAATTTTATACTGTGGTGTAAGTATTTTATTTGTAATTATTTTATTTTGAAAAAATGACTTTCTGCCAAGTTTCTTGCGGCGCATTCTTCTTGGCAATGATGGTGTTTCCGAAAGTGCTGGTAGTTTAAAAAATAGCTTGTAAAAGGTCACATTGCGGCCTATTTACTGAATAAATGATTTGAATTTGAATTTGAATAACAAAATTGCCATGAATTAATTCGAAGCACGCAAGGAAGAAAACTTGTCCAACGAGGTTGCCCGAGATCTTTTTTGCCCACTCCAGTAATAAGTGCTTTGTGATTGCTTGCTGATATTTAGAAGCGTCGGTCGCAGATATTGCGATTCGAGATACGTTTTAAAATGAACCCTGCTTCGATCGGGAGGGTTTGAGAGAACTTGCTTGAAATATTAGCCCATCGGAGTTGCATTGATAAAAACGTAAAAAATGATACAAAAGCATCGACAAATTAAAACGGTTGTTGTGGTTTGTAAGTCTAACGTTTAGTAGCATGGTGTACGGTTGTTTTGCTCTGAAGATGAGCTCTGGGTGGGTTCGAAACGCGTCAGTGTAGTTAGGTGGTGGTGATAGATGGGTTTGTGTGATTTGTGTGGGTTCTTACAGTATGGAGGTGGAGGAACTGCATGAACACGCATATTTTGCATAAACTTAACTATCATAAGGTCGCGGGCGAGGAAGGTAATTCTTTTAGTTCATTTTTAAAAACAAAGTTTCTTTAATATGAATTTCTCGTTCTTCTTCTCTAATAAAATCGTCTCAAGACGAATGTTAGATACGAGAAGTGATTTTAAAGTGGCATTGTGTGTTTTGGCTTCGACCCGT
Source organism: Choristoneura fumiferana (assembly GCF_025370935.1). Classification (NCBI taxonomy): domain Eukaryota; kingdom Metazoa; phylum Arthropoda; class Insecta; order Lepidoptera; family Tortricidae; genus Choristoneura; species Choristoneura fumiferana. The sequence continues at coordinate 3,486,576 of NC_133477.1, read as the reverse complement.
ATTGGAAAAAATATGTTTACCTCGCCCGTTGTTTTTGTATTTTGGTCGCAGCTGTGTATTTTTGTATGCATGTTTGTTTTGCTGAACTTTCAGTTCTAGGGTTAGTTTTGCATATAAATAATGCCTTTTAGCTGTGTTTATTTTCTGTGGAATATCGTTGATATGAATTTTATTAAATTATTTTGAAAATAGTATGAAGAAAAGTTATTAGATATTGATGGTTGATGGAAGTTAGTGAAAATAATACAATTAGTGACGTAAGGCACTTAAACAATGTTCACTAGCTTTTGCCCGCGGCTTCGCTAGCGTTGAAATTGGGGGAACGCGTAAAGGCTTCTTATACGCGTATAACTTTGGCCTGCGGCTTTGCTCGTGTTAAAGTTAGATTATCTTAATTCTCTTTGTAATTTTTTGACGAAATAAATTGAAAAAAATTACAACAGCTCCTTTTTAAATGCACGCTGTGCCAACGATAAAAAAAATCTTGTGTAGTAGGTACTTGTATCTGTTTAGCGGTCTGAGTATCACCGACGGAGCTGGCTGAAAATCAGCGCTGGGGTGTTCTAACGCTTCAGCATTATGCTGAGTCAATGTCCGATTTACAACCGCAATCATTGTACGAGTAGTCTAGTACCCTTCGTGTTGTCTGATTAATAATTATAATTACATATATTGTTGGGTTTTCTGTTTTCGTGAATATGTACATGTTTTCTTTCTAATTATTCCAGATATAATTTTAAAACAACTTTGAGATCTTATAAAAGCTCCCAAGCGAAATGGCCCCGAAGCGGTAAAGTTTCGTGTGCTCTGCCTACCCCATTTGGGAATACAGGCGTGATGTTTGTGTGTGTGTGTGTGTGTACTAATTACTTTATTTTTCATCATTTAAATGCTTATTTATTTTTCGATAACTATAATAACCTAAGCAACAAAAAGTTGGAAAACCCCCGACTTTGTCACTTCAAAGTTCAATATATTAAAAACGGCGGAATCGATTTTGATGAAACATGTCTAAGAACCATTACTAGAAAACCTGCTTTCAAATAAATAAAACTGCATTAAAATCGGTCCACCCGTTTAAGAGCTACGGTGCCACAGAAAGACAGACACACACACAGACATACAGACACGCATATCGGTCAAACTTTATAACACCCCTCTTTTTGCGTCGGGGGTTAAAAATAAGTGCAAAAGCGCCTGGTCGACACTACTGGAGATTGCTATTTCTCTAAACGAATTGTCAACTAGAGAATGCTGCCAGCATTTTGGATACCATGTAATGGGGGGCTTTTTTAGATTTAATATAGTAGGTATTAAGTTTTTAAATAAGGTATTTAGTATAAAGTTTTATTTAAAACGTGTATCCTTTTGTTTTTTTTTTAAGTTGGAATTACTTACCTTTCAACAGCAATACGAAGTTCTTCTTGTCGTCACCACCCTTCGGGTACTCCCAGTCGACGTCCAAACCGTCGAAGTTGCGCTCGCGCAGATAGGGAATGGCGGAGTAGATGAAGGTTTGTCTTGCGTAGCGGGAAGTCGACATCTCCTTAAATTTCTGGGTACCGAATGACCAGCCACCTGAAAGAAAAAATTGTAAGGTCAATTTGTATTTTTAATGATACAAGGACCGATTTTTTTACCTACATGGTGTTTAAAAAATATTGTACTAAAATTTAACCCACATTAAAGCTACACTGATTTGATTACTACCAATACGATAGTGGAAAAATGTTTTAACTCGAAAAAAAAAATTTAAGTGGAAGTTGAATCACAAGAAGATAAAGTTTTCGAATTTATTGTTTTTCTACTTGTATCGTACCTACCTATTAGTAATCAGTAGCCATAATGTGGATTAAAATACAGGGATTTTTCAACACTTTGTGTAGCTTCTTATTGCAGTTAGTGAAAGTTTCGAGTATCTTTTTCCCACAGGTGATTCCATAACGATAATAATCCATCATATAGGTATGTAGCTATATTACACGAACTATCCAAACATATCCGAGTGGTTAACTAGGTAACGCAAACAGCCAAACAATACGAAGTGATGTGAGACAAAAAATATCGATGTCGACATCGCAACTGATTTCACGAAGCGAATAATGCTCGGTTACGCCACGGCTCTACTTAGGGAAACGGGTGCGGTTTTTGCCGACATTCCCGTGAAAATAGGTGAAAATGGCGACAATTGTGTCGTGGGAAACCCGCGGCGGCTTAGTCGCACATGTAATAGTGATGTAGTCGTTTTTTATATCGATAGTTTTCAATGGAAGATAGAGAATATGGGATGGAACATTATTGAATCTAGAGTTTATGTAATTTCCAGTACTTACGTTAGCGTAATAAAATCATCGATACTTATGTAATAGAAGATTATTGCCAATTTTTCTATTTATAGACTGTAATTTACTGTCTTCTTTAACAATTACAAAAAATTGATTACTTAAAGCTGCCGATATAATCGTAACTTGTTAAAAAATGCGAACCCTTGCTTGAAAGTAGAAAGCTTCAGTCAAGTGGTTGCATCATAAATTCATAAGTCTAAGTTGGTCAGTAATTCTTCGATAATTAAACCATACATGCAATGATGGTTGATTATTTTTTTCTATTTTAATTGACCAATTTTTAAGCATGCAAACGGAAGTAAAGTTAGCATAACAACGGAAATTTTAATGCTGTATCTGATTTACGAAGACAGGTATCTTGCTGATATGTTAAGACTGCGAATAAAAAAACACCAGTTTCATGCGAAGAATTACGTACCACAAATAATAACTCCGAAAAAAAGTTTATGTTTTACAATTATATTTTCCACGCTTTTATTTGGCTTCATTTCTATAATTTTTGCTTCAAACCTAGCAATGAAATTCGACCTACTCTTTCTTTCATCATTACCTGCTTGTATTTTTGGTATGTACTTATAATGTATAAAAATTTGGTGGCTTTTTTCATTTGCAGCTTTTTTTTTTCAATTAAATAGTACTTATTCACAATACTAAAAGATACTTTGGGATATTTTCCAATGACTACCTAAGCTACTACGGGTAAAAAGATACAGCTTTGTTACAGACAGATAATACACACAGAGTAGATTTTTCATTATTGTTACTCCTTGGTTACGGAACGCTAAAAATCAAACTATAAAAAGGAAAAGATTTTACTTTAGAATATAGAATTTAAATAATAAAAAACACAAACAAAGAACAAAAATAGAAGCGCAGTTGTCATACTTCTTAGTTTGTAGCAATTTGTAGCATGTGTGTAGGCGTACTATACTGACACTTTTTGTAGGACCACAGAGAACATAAATTATATTTTGTTCAATGTGGGCCCCACAAAAAGGGGCCAAATATATTTAGTGAAAACATAAACTAATGGCATTGCTTTTTAATATTAATAGATTCCGTATTGTATGCCGATATAATAATTATATAACTGAACTTTAAGCAACTACGTAATTGATATTGGACATCGTAAATTTTGTTACACCATTTTATATGTCAAATAAGATGTTAAATTAACCTTAAGGCATTGTGATAAGTTTTGAAAGTTTGCACTAAATTTTGACGTGAAATCTTGCTTTTACTTGTCGATTATATAATATCTTAACACAATTATCTTAGGTACTCATGTTTAAAATAATTAACAACACTTCTTAAAAGTGACCAATTAAAACCTAAAATTGCCAGCGCCTGTATCAGTTGCCGGCGTCTAAAGCCGAGTTTAGACTTGCAAGAAAAAGCGAGGCCGTAAAGCCAACGAGTTTGTAGTGGTCAATCGAGCACCGCAATGTAATGCAACTTGCACGATTTTTCTTGCAAGTCTAAACTCGGCTTTAAATTCGTACAAAGCATTTACACTGGTCTTTCAATATCTGGACGTCTATACAAGAATTAAAATTTACTATTAAGGATCTCCCCCGCATCTATTGACGCGGAATCGGCAAAAGCCAATAAAAAAACCTTTATGTCAACGTAATAAGAGCTAAAAAGTCGTGTATCGGCTCGTATCGGCTTGGCCGACTCCTGCTGACTCGTGTACGTCTTTTTCACTCTTATTGCGTAGACATAAAGGTTTTTTCTATCAGCATTTTCCGATTCCACGTCCATAGAGTGGGAAGACCATTAGCGTTTTGTTTTCTTAATACCAACAACTCTAGGGTGAATGAGTATTTACTAGCCCAGGCTCTACCGACGTTATTGTGATCAGAAATAGGTAATAAGAAAAACCTACGCATTGCTATAAAACCCACGCCGTTTTATTAGCTTTAAATTACGTTACTGAATCGAATAAATATAACAAGCACGTATATATAAAGCTAAATAAGACTGTAAAATTTTATCTATAATTTTTTTATCGATATCTGGATTTAGGACATCACTTTTGCGAGCAAAAGGCGCACTCGCCGGCTATCCGTGCTACTGGAGCTGCGGACTTCATAGCATTATGCAAAATTGTTAGAGAGCCAACTGTGTTCGTATTGCGATTACGAAGTCAAAACTGGCTGCGGCTTTCGATGTTGGTGGCGTTTGGAACGTTATTTTCAGGGCACTTGTCCCACCGCCGACGATGAGCGAGAAGCGAGCAGAGCAAGTAACTAGAAACGAGTGGGCGAGCAGTGAAAAGCGAGTGTTCGAGCACGACGGGCGATTACTCGCTCTGCTCGCTCGAGCCGGGCGGCCGCCAAGCTAACAGCGCTGAGCGAGTATCGCTGAGCTAGTTTTATAGCTCAGCGAGTCTTAGCTCTTGTCGCTGCGACAAATGATGTAAGAGCGAGTTCTCGCCGGCAGTGTGAACCGCCAGCGATCAACTATTAATATATGTGTCTCTTTTACTCACACAGGATCTTATATCTTTTGTTCGTTTCTTGAGCGAGAAAATAGTCGATAGCCAATCGTTTCCTCGCCGGCGGTGAGACAACTGCCTAGAGGTGAGACGTACTAGACAAAACGCAGACTGAGTCTTGCGAGTACGCGTCCACAAAAAGACTAGATCCAAAGACTAGGTCCACGAGTATCTACGAGTAATTAACTCATTGCGTAAACAAAATGATTCCCGTAAATGCGCTCCCGTGATTGCGTATAAACCGTACTAGTTTTAGTAGTTTTACGAATATCGAACTACCGAATTCCGCGTCATAGTTCATTCTTCACGCTTCATATTTTTTTAATTTTAACATATTAAATACCGACTAAAAACTTCCCTTCATACTTTATACAGGCTTAGGACTGTCAGCAATTTTTATAAATTTTTCAATAAAAAAGTGTACATAATTAAGATTGGTTTTTTGGAATCTTTTTGTATTTTTTATTTCAATTCCAAATTTTTACTTTTACGGTCATCCCGTAAAACCTAAATTGAAAATACAAACTGAAATAAAGATGCACAGAAAAAACAGAAAAATAAGACCTCGGATTACCGAGGACCTGGGTTCGATTCCCAGTGATGGTCTTATTTTTCTGTTTTTTCTGTGCATCTTTATTTCAGTTTGTATTGCTAGTTTTCAAGTTGGCGGAACGGTGTCAGCCGCCGTACTCCTAAATACTCGTACGCTAAAAGAATCGCGGACGGGAACGCGTACTCACGCGTCCAAGCCAAAACCTATTCCAGTAAATACGTCTCACCTCTAGTTATTTTTTATTTTTATAAAATAAGGTGAAATTTGAGTGAGTATGGTTCATCTAATAGCAAGTAAGAATCACCATTCATGGACATTGCAACACTAGGGAATTGGAGATGCATTACCAGCCTAGAGGGCTAACATAGATCTCTGTGTCAGTAATTTCACTGGAAATCTTACACTACTTGATACCTGAACACAGCAGCGCAGGCACTCACTGTTGGTTATTTAATGTTGGGAGATAGTGAGAAATATGGCCGTAGTAATTCAGTTACGCAAGGTCTTTTATAATTTTTCGATATAAATAAATATTATCCCAAAAAATTTAATTCTAGCAATGAAATAAATTTAGACCTTTGAATTACAATTACCGTGACATGCAGACATAATACCTAAGTGTTAATAAAACACACTGATCACTGGGTCCTTCCCGTCATTTTGTAAGTGACCCGTATTTTATTTTAATATTGAAACCAGACTAGTTTTTTTTTTATATTATTTTCTTTTAGAAATCTCTGACTTAAAACGCTAACAGCCTTTGTCTTTGTATGTAACAGTTTTCGAGTACACACACTTGACCAACTGGCGTAACGAGAAAATGCCCCAGGCACGACTATAGTGCATTCGCCAACGCAGTACTACTACACTGACTAAAAAATCTAGGGATCAAGCTAAAGAAAATTCATACCATCCAAAATACGTTTCTTACGAGTATATTGCCAGTTATGCATTTAGTTTAAGATGTTTTTTCTATTGTAAATAATATATTATACCATAGTATGAGTTACTTCAGTGATTTGTTAGGTTGGTAGTCGTGCATTTTTGTTTTAAATTTAGTGTTAATCGCGTAAAAATTTCACCCAGGTTTGACAGCCTGTGGTTGCAGCGTATCGTTTCAACATTACCATACAAGTGCTGTTATGGGGAATAGAGTAAAGACTTAGTATTCACAGTCTTGTTATGTATGTTCTTATATTAGTGTTCGTGATTAAATAAATCACAGATAATAGTATAGGTGTATTTAATGAAATAAACCAGGATAGCTCATAATTTGTAGCCCTTCCTGTACGTAGGTTTTTCTTTTCTTCGTGGTGCGTTGCTCTTAGAGGAAGGGCTTTGAATTAGACCGAAACATGTCGAGGTAAACTTGACTTGAGATGCGAGGTATCTTGTTTATTTCATTAAATATGAATAAGTCTCACAGTAGTTTCATTTTCAAAGTGTAAGTACCTACAAAAAATTGTTAAACAATTCTATTTATCTTCTTTTACCTACATCATATTTTACATAGTATTTACAAAAGCCGCTTCACCACAATAGCCTATATATAGTATAAGGCATACCATTCCCAGAAAACTTGAATGAAAATTTTCCGAGAGCGGTAAATATTTTGCACAAAAATTCGTGGATTCCAAAATATTGTTGAGGTAGCTTGCTGAAGCAAAGTTGGTTTAAATAAAATTGTGAAATATTCTACTTTACACAATGATTATTGTGTTTAACCTATAACAATAAAACACAATAAAATTGCGAGTTGAACCCAGGCATCTATCGAAACTAAATAATTTGAACACACAATGGAAGCCGTTTAACTGCGAGTGTGAAGGTTACAATCTGCAATTGGTCCGTGTAAGAACTACAGCTCAAACCCAATCACTCTGTGAAGAGCACTGTCACCAACAGTTGAATATTTTTACATAGGTTAGAGACGATAATGATAATTATTGCCATTTTTTTACATAAATCTAACCCATGATTGACCACTATTTCACCTAACGAAAAGTGCACATGAAGCCAAAGGTGTATCTGGTTCAATAACAGCCTATTCACTTTAGCCTTGAAGAGCCTAGTATTTATATGGAAATACAGACGATGGGAGCGAATTACATTCCTTAGCAATTCACATTATGCAAGGGGTCCATATCGGCTCGCAAAGGTACTTTTTTTTTAAATTCGACTGGATGGCAAACGAGCAAGTGGGTCTCCTGATGGTAAGAGATCACCACCGCCCATAAACATCTGCAACACTAGGGGTGTTCCAGATGCGTTGCAAACCTAAAGGCCTAAGATGGGATACCTCAAGTGCCAGTAATTTCACCAGCTGTCTCACTCTCCACGCCGAAGCACTGCTACTTCACGGCAGGATTAGCGAGCAAGATGGTGGTAGCAATCCGGGCGGACCTTGCACAAGGTCCTTCCGCCTGCAAAACCTTACTTATTGAAAGTCCAAATGTAATCTTGTCAGAATGATCGTTTACCATAACTCTTTTTTCTCTGAATCCAATAATTGTTCAGAATTGTTATAAAACAAAACTAACCTAACTTATAGTTTTCTATACGATGACCATTTAAAAATTTAAGGTTTCAGTGGGAAAAGATTATGACAAACGATGATTCGGTCAAAAATTACGGTATGACTAGCGAAGAGTATGCGAACTCAACTTATGAAAAGACGAAAGACAAAGCGAACTGATACGATACAAATAGCAATGATATTCTGCAAAACCAAACTCACCAATAGCAAGCAGGGTCTTCAATTTCGGGTTGGCTTTCTTTAAAGCGTTAATTCTGTCATATAATCCTGTTTTGCCATCCTTCGTCTCGTCGTTTGATTCAAATGAGCTCAGCTTGCCTTTCTTGAGCCATCCGAAGGCGAAGATTAGGTGGGTGCAGAGATCAGGTTGGATATCTTCCGGGGTGAACTTGCCGATCTTGGTACGATATTGGGACCAGTTTGTGTAGTAGCAGACGACCTGTGGGAAACAAATTAGGTTCAGTAATTTTCTAATCGATCACTATCAATGTGGACGTAGGTTTTATACTTTTATCCGTCGAGCGACCCGGAGGTGTACCAAGCGCCTAGCGAAGTTTGTCCGCATCTGCGCTATAGTCGCTCTCACTGAGTTTTTTTTTTGGTCACTGACAGGTGACGATAAGCATACGGGGGTCTGCCTGGGTCGCTCGGTTAATAAGATTATGTGCTGCAAAAGCTTTAAACAATATCAGATCAAATGTTATTTCCGTTTGATTTAATATTTAACTGATTTAACTTCTAATAACTACACACAAAACAAGGAAGAAGAATAGAGATTTCAAAAAAATGTATAATCAAATAATTGATCACAATTTAACACAATCAAAACAAATGTGTAACGTGTGGTGTCGGGTTAGAATAACACCTCTCCATTTCTTCCGTGGATGTCGTAAGAGGCGACTGAGGATATATATTAAGGTATACCGTAGGCAACAGTCTAGCAACCTGTCACTATTGTACCGTTTTTGTAAAACTTGAAATCTAAAATTGCTAAATGTAACTCCGAAGCGGTAACGTTTCGTGTGCTCTGCCTACCCCATTTGGGAATACAGGCGTGATGTTTGTGTGTTGTGTGTGTCAAAACAAATGACTGTGCGGCCAAGTTCAACTAGATGTGATTTCAGTTGTTTTAACAACCTAACTATCATGTCCTACATAAAATTTCAATGTTATGTCATAATGCAAAGTAATCGTCTATTAAAATGATAATATCCATCATCATCATCATCCCAGCCTATATAAGTCCCACTGCAGGGCAAAGGCCTCCTCTCGGAATAAGAGGGCTTGGGCAGTAGTTCCCACGCGGGCCCAGTGCGGATTGGGAACTTCACACACACCGTTGAATTGCTTCGCAGGTTTGTTGTGCAGGTTTCCTCACGATGTTTTCCTTCACCGTAAAGCTCGTGGTAAATTTCAAATGTAATTCCGCACATGAATTTCGAAAAACTCAGAGGTGCGAGCCATAATTATATAATATCCATGTGGGCATCAAATCCGATGACATTTGATTATGTTCGTGGCGGTCATCGAGTCTTTATTTGGCTATACTAGTCAGCAGCCTAGATCCAAAACTTGTTTCCAAACGACTTTTATTTAGGTGCAACTGTTTTTTAGGGTTCTGTAGCCAAAATGGCAAAAACGGAACCCTTATAGTTTCACCATGTCTGTCTGTCTATCTGTGTGTCTATCTGTCTGTCGGCTTTGCGCAGGAACTTTCAATGCTAGAAAACTGCAATTTTGCACGAGTATATATGTAAACTATGCCGACAAAATGGTATAATAAAAAAATGAAAAAAATTTTTTTTTGTGTACCTCCCATAGGCGGGTGGATGCGACCGCGATGCGGCGGCATCGTGATGCGGGTGGGTGGACATTTAAAAAAATCAGGAGAGAAGGTTGGATGCAAAAATTTAAAAAAAATCAGGATGGTAATAAGTATATCAAACTTACAAGGAAAACTATGAAAGTTAAGTTTTCTTGAGAATTATTAGTAGTTTAAGAGTAAATAGCAGCCAAAGATATAAAATATACCTAAACTTGGAATATTCACCCATATTGCTTAATATATTGCTTATTTTTTTCGTAATGGCTACGAAACCCTATTTCGGGCGTGTCCGACACGCTCTTGGCTAGTTTTTTTAATTACTATTACTTTAATTTAATAATTACTCGCGGCTTCACACGCGTAAATCATAACATCCAGCAGTTGAATTGAAATCTGGGAATTGTCGGGAATGAAAATACGATCCCGTGGGAATATTGGAATAGAAAGTAGCCCACGTGTTATTCCAGTCGTCCAGCTACCACATCCAAATCCGTCCACCAATTTTAGTGTGAAGGAGTATCAAATAAAAAAATCCGTAGAATTCCCTAATATTATTATACCGTTGTTTTCGTTGATGTTTCACTAAAACCTTGTGCCACATGACTTTAATCCCAGCTGTTGACATTTCAAGATTTTATCGCTATCCCGTGGGAACATCGGGATAAAAAGTAGCCTATGTGTTATTCCAGACGTCCAGCTTTCTACATACTAAATTTCAGATAAATGGGCCAATCAACTTTTTTACCGACACTAATCTGTCCGCGACATTTTTCATATTTGCAGATTTTTGTAAGTAAACATGTTTTTTCTGTAATTTAGTAGATGGTGTACATGAATACATGCCATTCTACGTAACTTTAAGCTATTAAACCGTGAAATATCTTGTTGGAAGTACGATTTTTTGGTAACGCAGGAGACGCCCAAAGTGTCGGTAAAATAGTTGATTGGCCCAAATTCGGCCAGCCGTTTTATCGTGAAAGAGTAACAAACATACACACATACACACACTCACAAACTTTTGCGTTTATAAAATTGCGTATACTTATAGTAGGATATATCAATGACCAGTACCCATTATTCCAGATGAAACATTAATGACATTTCCCTTTTAAGGCATTTAAGCTACCCAGAATCCAAATAGTAAAGCATTATAAGCTTTACACTTTAAATAATAAGGCCCTTAGAAACCGCAAAACGCTTAAGCAAATACGCGTTTTGAAGGCTAACAACTTCACGCTCAAAAGCTTATATATATCCGCGTTGCATTTCGTGAAAAAAACAACATACGAGTTCCATTGCTAGCTTGAAACACACTCTTAAAACGGTTGGATACAGTTCAGAGCGGTATGAACAGCTGGTTCTAGCTGTAGAGTTAAGTTTGTTGCTTGGATCTTAGTAAGGCGGTCTTTTCCTGGCAAGTTCACAGTGAGACCACTTTCCTAAATGTATTTACCGGAACAGAGTAATTCTATGTATCCTGTCGTTTTCTACAGCTAATAGCTGCTTAATACCAGTTTGAAAAGTAGAACATTCCGTGGTACAGTCGGAAATTCCGTTTTATGGCAAGTTTTACAACTACTGGTGTCAATTATATTTTTATTTTTTTTCTGTACGAAACAATCAAAACCAAATAAAATTTATCTTGTCCCAAAGCAAGTAACGTACCCACTCCAAATAATTTCCACGCCTTATACATTGGATAAGAAACTATAAGATGTTTGTAACTAAATATTTCTCATTTTTGATACTGATTCTGAAGCAAAGTTTGTGTTATGGGGACCCAGCAACGGATAAACATACTTAGATAGATTAAGATTAGAACACCCACGATTAGAACACCACTCGGCTGTCAGGTCGTCAACAGTCAATAGTAAGCTTTTGTAAAAAAAAGTTTTTGATGTAAGTTTCATTTGATGACTGTACATTTTATTGACTGTAATTGCTTGCCAAGTTTTAACTCAATCTGATACCAAGAAGTGGTCGAAGCATAATTCGAAAATTTAAAACCACAATGCATAAACGTTGCGAGTTAAATAAAAGCTTGTAAAAAAACATGATTGAAAATCAAAATGTTTACGAAGAAAATTATTGTTGACTAGCTGGTGCCCGCGGCTCCGCACCCGGTGTAGTTTTTTTTTTTAATTCTAAATCTGTCAGGAGCAAACACAACAAAAAAAGAATTAGCGAAAGCGGTCCAGCCGTTCACGCGTGATGCCGTGACAATGGAAAATAGGGATTCATTTTTATATAATAAGATTTTATTTTGTATACATAACGAAGAAGGGAAAAAAACGAGTGAGTCTCGTAATGGTTAGCGCCTACATTCAACCGCACCACCAAATGGATTGGCGATGCCTTGACAACCTATAATGTTAAGATGGAGACCTTTTTGTGGCCGACTTTGGCTTCGATACTCTCAACGTCGTTACACATTACAAGCACTGCTGCTTAACGGCAGCATTAGTAAGTAAAATAGTAATAGTGTAGCAACCCGGATAGATCTTGCAAAAGGTCTTAACATCCGGCAATCACTTTGTTCAAGAGTGCGAGGTGGTCAAGTTTTTTCAATGTAATGTCGATCCATTATAAAGTGTGTTGTCGGACGTTGTCACCTCTAATCAAAAGTGGCGTGAGTTGCTTCAAGACGAACGTAGTTGTGCCCGACTTAGCTGAAGGGTACTTCCGTGCCTCCTAATTCAATGCCTCTCACGTTTAATTCTAATTCATATGAATGTGAAAATGAAAAAGTTTATTTGGGTGTTTTCACATGGTTTACAGACGAGGTTGGAGACTCTTATTAAGCAAAAAGTATGCTTGTGAGTATGAGTTTGTTTTTACACTTAAAGTATTCTAGAATTTTGTATAAACATAGCGTGACACCCTGGGAAAGACATAGTTTTATCCCGAAAAACAGTAAGTAAATAAGTTTGGTAGTAAAGTCATGGGCTACTATTTAACACAATAGAACGAAGAAACTTAAAGTGCCTAATAAAAATCTAAATCAAACTTTAATTATTTACATGTTCGCGGTAACTTTTGTAATAACTTTGAACTATAGAATTCAAATTGACATGCCAACTTTAATTACAAAATGGAGAAGTACTTTTACCGCGTCCTTTCTTTCACAGGTCGGCCAACATTAGACAGGGTCTTCAGTCTTGTGTTGTCAACATTCTTAGAATGGCTACAAAGCATTTTGGAAGCTGAGGATTTTTTTAGGTCGAGTCTTTGATTACTCGTTTTTAGTTTTTAATTATATAATATGAGGTACTTTATAGGATATGGGGGCGTACAGTAGAAACAACCATTACGACTAGGAAAGGGAGGGCTCATGGTGGCAGACTTTAACCGGCTTACAGCAGAGGATTGGAACTTCTTCCCTGAGACTGTATTCTCTAAACGTCTGGGCCTTATAAAATCTAGGGTATAGGTACGGGTAACATGGTTGTGATCAAACTCAACCCTTTAAACCTAGGTATTAAAAAACTGTGTGTGGGAAGCCGTGGTGGCGTGGGAAGCCGTGGTGGCCGAGTGGTTTGACCTATGGCCTCTCAAGCAGAGGATCATGGGTTCAAACCTCGGCTCGCACCTCTGAGTTTTTCGAAATTCATGTGCGGAATTACATTTGAAATTTACCACGAGCTTTACGATGAAGGAAAACATCGTGAGGAAACCTGCACAAACCGAATCCGCACTGGGCCCAAGCCCTCTCATTCTGAGGGGTGGCCTGTGCCCTGCAGTGGAACGTATATAGGCTGGGATGATGATGATTAAAAAACTACTACTAACCTTATAACCATCTTTGTCTTTGTGATCTTCAGTCGCCACTGAGTTGTCGATCGCAGCCGAAGACTTCCGACTGGCTATGCTCGGGCGACTGCGTATCTTCGGCCTGTTCACGCTAGCCGATATCACTTGGTCTGTGGACCGTGATACGCTAGTTGAGACTGAGGTCGACACTTTCGTAGGTTTGCGCAGTCTTCTTCGGACAGCTGTAAAGAAAAAAAATTGTAAGCTAGGTATTTTTATAAAGAGAGGACACGGCCTGAGCCTAAAGTTTGTTATACGAACGTTTCGATAGCGTTCTCGTTAAAGTTGCCTATTATTAAACATTTAGAAAACAGTTTTTTAATTATATGAAAAAAGTTCAATATCTCAAAAACGGCTGAACCATCGCTAGAAAACCTGCTTTCGAATTAAAAAAATCACATTCAAATCGATGTACCCGTTTAAGAGCTACGGTGCCACAGACAGACAGACGCACGACATAGCATATGATGCGAGTCCTTTTGGCATCACACTACAGCACAACGTCTCTAATTTTTCTCTCTTCTTCTATTTATGTTTTTACTGTCTTTGTTGTGATGTAGTGTGTTTTCTATGTCAATAAATGTTGTGAATTAATATTATTGTTATTAATATTCCTGTCCAGCGGTGGTGTAGGGGTTATAGCACGCAGCACGGATTGCTGAGGACCTGGGTTCGATTCCAGCGCTGGTCTCTTTTTTTGGTTTTTCTGCGCATCCATGTCTCAGTTTGTATTTTCGATATGGTTTCACGGATACCCGTACAAGTAACAAATTTGGAGTTGAAATAAAAAAAAATACAAAAGACTCAAAAAAAAATGATAAATATTGTGAGTTTGAGTTTAATAGCGGTCAAATTTACAACACCCCTCTTTTTGCGTCGGGGGCTTAAAACAAAGAAGTTAGGAGATTAGTTCGATAAAGTTTCATGTCACTTCAGACCTTGGCACATTAGGACTTGCGTACAGACGTGATGTTACGGTCCCCTATTACCGAACTGTGACCCGCTTATCTTTGTCATCTTTTGTTTGATTGAAAAAATATTGAAAAACATGCCCAATATTTTTTATAATCGACTAATTATATATTTCTTTCACTCAGGATGTTATCCAATTACTTGGTGAAAGGTATGAATCATTCCAGGCCTGACTCACACTTGGTTTTTTATAGCCTTAAAATCTTTTTACTAATGTTGACGGCAAAGTTTATAAAACGTATCAGCGTAAACATATTCTTTTATCCAAATGAGACAACTTTAGAACAGGTTTGATAAAATTCTGGTATTTATATCCACGTAGCAACCCGACGAGTATCTAAATGCCATGTGATTGTAAAAACATGTTCAGAACAGACAGAAACTTAAAGGAAGGTACTCGCAAAATACAATACAATTCAATACAAATATTCTTTATTGCACACCACAAATCAGTACAAAAAATCTATATTACACATACATTCAGGGTAGACAATAGGCGGTCTTATCGCTTAAAAGCGATCACTCTCAGAGAACCATATATAAATATATAAAAAAAACAAATATTCTTGTTAATTTATACGAAAACGAGTTTTTTGCTGACTGTACTTTTTGTTGACTGTAGGTACTTGTATTGTAATCCAACCTACGTGTGTATAGCAAATTTAGTCAATCCGACCACTGAAAGTGGGTTGAAATGAATTTGCAAGATTTGACCCCAAAAAAATAACATCAAACATGGTAAGTTACATAAAGGCTTGTAAAACCATCCAAGTGCGAGTTGGATTAGCACGCCGAGAGTTCCGTAAACAGTTCCTTTTGAGGTACTGAACCCTAAAAACCCTCTGAGGTACGTCTGAATTGGGACGGCCAAATAATGAGCAGGAAATTCATACATATCGTACAAAAAGAAAATCATATTCAGATAGAAACATATAGATTCTAAGACAGAAATTCAAATACTTTTAGAATCGATTCGTGGAACAAGTCCCATACATTTACTTACATTTCATTACTACGTGCGCCCAGACAATGAGTAAGGACCGTTCTCTAGAAAAAGGAGAGCCGAAACAGACGGGTTTAAACCTTTGTAAAGATCCTTACAAAAATCTATAGGTATCACTATTTTTTCATTATTCTACAAATCAAATGTTGTAAGACTGAAATTCGAAATTTGGCAGACAGCTTAAATACAGTCCCCAGCACCAATATCTGATAGCAAAGCGTGCATAAATATCTGATACGACTCTATTTCTAGGGCGGGTAGGACGTGTCAGATATTTTTGCACGCTCCGCTGCGGCAGATATTAATGCAGGAGACTGTACCTATCATAAAGGTGTTTTAATTAAGTATTATTAAAAATATCTACTAGATAGAAAACTAGCTTGTCTTATATGTATTCATCTTCGGAGAAGCCGTGGACAGAAGACTTAGAAGATGCTAGAGGGACACCTCCGAAAGTCCTAAACTGGTTAAAAATCTATCACTATTAGATACCTAACTATTTCAGATCAATACAGCTATTAACTCTTTATTCAGGAAACATGCAGTTTTTCAGGATATACGTACTTATACTTAAGTTTAAAATTTGGCCTAGAAAGTATTTTTTTAAATTTTGTGATATTGAATTATTTTGTATTTTTAAGTATCTCAAAACCTGGAAGTTTTATTAAATATCAAATATCAAAATATCACGGGACAATTTACACCAAATGACCTAGTCCCAAAGTAAGCTTTGCAAAGCTTGTGTTATGGGTACTAAGGAACGGATAAATATAATTATATAGATAGAAACATACTTAAATACATATTAAACACCCAAGACTCAAGAACAAACATTCGTATTTTTCATTCAAATATCTGCCCCGACACGGGAATCGAACCCGGGATCTCAAGCTTCGTAGTAAGGTTCTCTAACCACTAGGCCATCTGGTCGTCTGAAGTCGTATTAAGGTCAAAACATCATTTTTTTTAAACCCTAGGATTTAAATTGACATTCTAACAACCATATTTCATCTGAGTAATAAAACCGGTTTCATTCCCATCTCAACAATTCCATTTCGCCAACAAAATTATCCGAAACAATAACGCACGACAAATTCGCATACAAGCAATTCCTGGCCACTATTTTCCAATCTGTTCCGAGTAATAAAATTTCCTACACATTTAGAATTCAAGTGCTCATGAGGGGCGCGTAGTAAATGATAGGTTCTGTCCCCCAAACGAAAATCAACCGAAAATGCTCATTGTTCAAGCTTCAATTTGCAGATAGCGGGACCAAGATGTTTTTGAAAACGCGAATGGGAAAAATTGTTTTAACTCTTAGTTATGTTAGGTATAAGATTTTGGTACTCGTATAGGTTTGTATCGTTTTCTCCCGTGTGAAAAGAATTTAAGGCGTTCTCTGTTTATCCTCTTGAAATCGGTTATGGGGTTATTTTTCCCGAGGACTTTCAATGAAACGTATTTGTCGTTATGGCAAGGGACCTTTTTTGGTATTTTATTACAGCTTTTGCTAAAATGTAGGCTTTTTCCAGGCCAGTGTGTTATCTTAATTCTCATCTATGCCATTAGGAGACGACAGGATAATTGCTGGTCAGATTTTGCCCAAAAAAAAGTTTCTAGTCCTATGTTAGTCGTTATTGTAAAATTACGAATGCTTTGATTGGTACTTCTTGACGTTAAAATGGCTGGGCGGTTTTAGATGAAACCTGGTATGAAGATAGCTGAATATAGAATAACACATTGGCAACATTTTATCCCAATATTCCCACGGGATCGGGATAAAATCTCGAAATCTCATCCGCTGGAAATATAATAATTAAATGTGGCTCTGTTTATAATGCAACGTCAATAAAACCACGATGAGGAATTTAGTATAATCCCTGAATTTAGTATAATACCTGAATTTAGTATAATACCTGAATTTAGTATAATACCTGAATTTAGTATAATACCTGAATTTAGTATAATCCCTGAATTTAGTATAATACCTGAATTTAGTATAATCCTTGAATTTCAATTCAACTGCTGAATCTAATGACTAAGTACTAATGTACACTAATTTTGTAACAATTATAGCCTCTGAAAATTAGTAGAGGTAAGTTCATTTTTAAATTAGAAGATAGGTGGAAAGAATCCCATAAAAGCTGTAAAAATATTTTTTTATTTGAAGTGAGCAATAAAAACGTCCCAAAGTGACGTGTGCTGGGTGTCGCAGTCGAATAAATTGTGGTATTAACAGCCATAAATCTCGACAGTGCACAGCTGAATGGACGTCAATAATGTAACGTTTTTTGGACCGATTTTGGAGGAAATACGTTGCAAATTTATTTAAATGCCACACTCAGAAGTGTCAGTTAACTTTACAGATAAAAGCTTATGCTTCCGGTAAAACTTGAAAATAACTCGCTGGTTAATTAACAGCCTAACACTTTAGCCTGAAAAGCCTTAGGTTGTATATGTATGTGTCCGGAAATATAACTTAAGCTATCAATGGATGAACGCCACTTTCGCCTGGTCGTCACGTCAGTTGGTTGTATTTACTTGTAGTGTGATACTGCTACAGGTGGTTGATAAAAAATACTTACTGGTTGAATCTGAGGTGGGAGCAATAACGGCGAGTATCAACACCACGGTGGCTGTCCACCGAAGTAATCTGGGTGGCCACTGAAACAAACAAAATAACACATTATTATGGGTCAACATTTATAACGGAGAAGAAACAAAATCATACCAACTTCAACAGTACTTGTGTCTTCGTTCATCGGACTGTGGCAAATTTTTCAATTTTTTTTCCGCGATTCTTACTTGCTTATATTAAGTACAAGTAATTTTTATTGTGATATAAAAAGCATTTGATTTGCATTTCTACACTGCTTATCATTATAAGTACAATAAAGGTTATAAAAGGGCATTTTCACTTAAATGGCGCTATAATTTTTTTTTCTTAATTAGGTATTTCTGGGTTCACCTTACTCAGAATCACAGTAATCAGAGTAAGGAGAACCCAGAATCACCCAATAATATGCCCAGAATATTATTTTAAGAGAATAATGGCAGACAAAACAAGGTCTAAAAAAACCAAAATAATTAAAATTAATCATCAAAGCTAAAATAAGGTTTATTAGAAAACATTATAGGAAAACTTTCACCTGAATCGGAATAATAGTACCTATTTTAATACTTAGAAGAATATTAAAGTAAGGTTGCACTTCAATGAAGTTTGCCAGCAAGTCATATACCTAGCCATACAACGGTTTTATTTTATCGACATACTAATATCATCCTACACAAAATCTCAATATAAAATGCTTCAATTTTTACCTCATCATAAAATACCGTCTAAACAGCCCAAAAACAAATCGTGGCAAATTCAATCCATGATCACACCTCGTCCCTATTTCCGCAGCCATTTTTATAATGCGGCGTTCGTGATCCGGAATATTCCAGAATTTTCCGGATTGAACCGGCTTGAATCAGATAAGAGGGTGATCAATGGATGGATTTGTTTACGAGGTTGATTAAATTTGATGGCCCCTGGAGCTGATTTTGATCGAAAATGAAGACTATGAGCTTTGAGAGTGATTCATAGGTTTTTATTTAGTTGTTATAGAAAAAAATATAAAGAGATTTTGAAGGTGTTAAAACTTTTAAAGTTCCCCTCTTTCTTTGACTTTAAAGTAGTAGATAAACCTACTGGTCTCACTTTACGAAACGCCAATTAATGTGGGATCGTGTGAAGAAAAACAAACTTTTCGAATTAAAGTAAGAAAAAGTGTACTAAAAAATAAAACTATAATACACTGACATCAAGAGAAATAACGAAAATCACAACTAGCAAGTAGGCTCACCCGATCAAAACCCAAATCAAATCTCTTTCACTCACTCGCTCGTCTCATTCACTCCGCAGTAGTCTTCAGTCATTCAGTCGCTCGTTTAAATCAAATCATTCCCACATTAATTACAAAACCATAAGAAGAAACAAGTTTTTAAATTTGCAAAAATAAACTGTACACATTTTACTGCCTACTACAATATTAAAGCCAAACTCAGCTAACCAGATTTTTATTCAACAAAAAATGTAGGTTTTGGTTTAGCGAATCAAAGCCTCAATGAGGAAAAAAGGAAGGCTCTTTATTGCACTTACAGGTAAACTTAAAAAGGATGACCTGTTGTATGTAGTAGTAACGTGTCTGTATAGATAAGACAACGTTCCTTTCGAAAAATTACTTAAGTCCCACGAAAAAAAAACGGAGGAGGTTATCAAGTCGACGCGTATATTTTTTTATTTATGTATGACCACGCATAACTTTTTACAGAGTAGTCCGATTTTGATGATTCTTTTTTATCGGAATGTGTATATACCCCGAGAGTGGTCCCATTTAAATTTGGAAAAATATTCCTACTCTAAGGGTAGGAAAACAGGGTATGATTGATTGTTCAGTCACTGATTTTACTGTATGACCAGGCATAACTTTTTACAGAGTAGTCTGATTTTCATAATTCTTTTTTTATTGGATAGGGTAAACGTTGAAATTGGTATTATATTTGGAATAAAATACCCCTAGGGTGGAAAAAAAGTATAAAATAAAAACTTTTTAACAAAAAAAATTAACCGCCGAAAAAACTGACATAATACTTTTTTTGTTTGAGCTTAATCTAGGTACCAGTTTGAATTCGGTGCCTCAGCACTAACCAGGAGGAGTGGACCTATAGTCATCTACCTGAAGGGCTTCTATCACTCATCAGCTCTTCTTAACTTTTTTACCTATAATGTTATAACTTATAGCGGTCGATTTCCAAAAGCATCCGATGCAGTTTGCTTTTTGCTAGTACCATGTGAAACGTTTTTAACGAAGCTTAAAAAACAAAGTCGGAACTTGCGCCATGCGGGTTCCGTTCGGAGTTCATTGTTTTTTTGCAACTACAGAATAAAGCCGTTCCTTCATTTGTATTTTAAAACCGCAGAGGATCAGTTAAACGCCAATCATGAGAGGACATCGTAGTGTAGTGTGAAGCGGAGTGGAATAAAGGACTGTGCAAGTGCGTGGTAAAACCAAATACATAAGTCAAAATAATTGAGCGTTGACAAAATATCCCTTAGCAAAATATCTACAATTAAAATTCATATAAAATAAATCGAATTGGATATCGGCTTTGACTGCGTACCCCTTTCTGCAAATAGTTTATTTTGATGGATATTCACAACGAATTTATAGCTCATGAATTCGCGTGCGTAACACCTGGCCCTATACCACGAAGTGCAAAACTCGAACTTCGTATGTTGCCGTCCCGCTGATGCTTGAGTCATTTAATATGCGAGTAAAAGGGACGGTACGATACGAACTTCGACCTTTGAGTTTCGTAGTAGCCCTGCAGAAGGCTAAAACCAAGACAGGTCTATTGAATGACTTTTTTTACCCCTAGCTTAAAACGGAGAGGAGTAAATTTAACGTTCTTATCTGCGGCCTGTGGCTCTACTTATCTATAGCATTGTCCCAATGAATGGTAGAAAGGATGGTCCGATTTAAAAGCTTTTTTTACCACTAAAATGCTACTGAACTCCGATGGGTCTTAGCTAAGTTTTTTCAAAATATGTTGAATAAAAATGACGGCGCTTTTGACTTTTATTTTTTGAAGTGGTTGCGCTGTTTTAAGCTATGGATTTAATTAGCCGACGCAGGATTTGGCCGTTTATTCGGAGAAGTTGTGGAGTTATAGTTGGCTTGTTATTTTTTGTACTCACTAATGAAATGCCAATTTTAATAGCACGAAATTTTTAAATGGAATAAATTGAAAATCCATTTATTCAAAGCTTACTGAACTTTTATAATTAGAAAGTTTTTAAATTTGGCAAATGATTTTTAAAGTTTACTCACATCGGATTCAGAATCGGTGCTACTTAGTGACAAAAAAAGTTGGATTATGGTCTTTAAAAGTGAAGTATAATGTAAAAATGGAGACATTAAATGTAAGTAATAGAAATAACTAAGGCAAAAAATGGTTAGTTGCACTCATCAAGAGACCCACTTGCTCGTTTGACATCCACTCGAATAAAAAAAAATCTAAAAACATATTGACCCTTTTTAAGTAAACTTGTAGCTAATATTTTACTGCTAAATATTTTTATTTACTTAATCATTATACAATTTATACGCGATACGTCAGTAGCTAACGGCTACCTAGGTACTGTTATCTATCTATGCAAAATAAATAAAAAACAAAACTCAACGCTACTTGGTACATAAACCAACCCATCGCAAATTAAGGACAAAGCTCCAGGCAGTTTTAATTTTAAAATAACTAGTGTCCTCGCTATGAGGGTGGTACGACTTGCAAAAAAACCAGTTTAAAAGTGAAATAATTAAGTACGAAGACAAAATTTAATTCAAATTGTAATTGTTTTCGGTATAACATCATTTCAAATCACTTAAAGTGATAAAGATTAGTATACTGTTTTGAATTCCTGTGTAAGTTTATGATACAAACATAATATTTACAGTAACATTTAGTAAAAGAACTTGACTATTTAGGCAGGAGTAGCATACCTGCTTAGCGGGGCAGGGTATGTTGCCCGGTAGAAATTTAGCGCTGGGACGAAGGAGTGCTGAGTGCACCCACTATAATATTAGAAATTATTAGTTTAGTTTAGTTTATTTATTCATTCAAAACATCATTACAATTATAATTTACATAAATGTCAGTTATAAGAATTTGTATTGAAATCGTCAAAGGTAATAAGATAAGTAAGTAATAATTATAAAAAATAAAATTTTAAGCATGTCATGATGTGAATGTAAACAATTAAAATAACCTTACTAACAAAAAGTTGGAAAACCCCCGACTTTGTCACTTCAAAGTTCAATATCTCAAAAAAGGCTGCACCGATTTTGATAAAACATGTCTAAGAACCATCGCTAAAAAACCTGCTATCAAATAAAAAAAACCGCATTCAAATCGGTCCACCCGTTTAAGAGCTACGGTGCCACAGACAGACACACACACACAAACACACGGACACACATAGCGGTCAAACTTATAACAACCCTCTTTTTGCGTCGGGGGTTAATAAGACTGGTTCTTCTCAAGGGATCGTCAGACTGAAGTAACAAATTAACATTAAAAAAGAATAATGGCCAAAATTCAGCAGTAATTTAGAAAGAAAGAAAGAAAACAAAATAAATAAATTTATTTATTATATAATTTATTATTTTCTTGCATTTATAAACGTAGCTATCATAAGGTCGGGGGTGAGCAAAGTAATTGTTTTACTTAGTTCATTTAAAGTGCTTACCTACGAGAAAAAAATATTACATTTTCTGTAAAGTTTCATTAAGTAAATAATCTGTTATAATAAAATATTTTTAAGGATTGACGTGCTTGTAAAATTATTAATTTGTGAAATGTTTTTTTGACACTGTCAATTAGAAAACCATTTATGACTTTATTTTTCAGTTATGTCATTAAAAAATAATATATTATATTTGTACTTATAATTATATATGTCATTTCAGTAATGTTATCTTGCTGCCCCTACGAGTAGAGTAAATATTAGCACTCAATTTCATACCGAGCCGTTGCAGCAGGGGTAATTCATTAAAACTGGTAGGTATCCGTTGTTTGATAATACTCTTATAATATAATACTGATATTAAAAGTTTATATTCTTTTATTTTCAGATTATAGTATTTTTTCTCTCTGTTGAGCTCTTCTACCAAAATGTATTCATTATTTTGAGGATGTACTAGCTAAATTTAAACTTAAAAATTTCACTATTAAATACTCATAGAAAATATTTTTTTAAAAAAGGTCTAAGTCTGCATTTACGTTGCATGGAGCAATCATGCAATATTTCACTTGTCCAGACTGAGTGGTTGATATTTCGGGCATATATATGTAATCTTGATACTGTAAGAGTCTCGGTATAAAAAACATATGTTTTATTTTAGAGATAATGTAGGTTAGGTTGATTGTAGCCCGACATTTCATACTACCTATTAATATTATAAAGGCAAAAGCTTGGATATTTCTAATTACTTAAATCAACCATAAATGGCTTTCTGATGATCTGATAGCTAATCTGATAGTTAGAGAACCTGACTACGAAGCTTGAGGTTTTGGGTTCGATTCCCGGCCGGGGCAGGTATTTGTAAGAATAATACGAATGTTTGTTCTCGGATCTTGGATGTTTAATAGTACCTAAACTCCAATTCAATAGAATCTAACAATCCTGTAGACATTTCCAGCCTACTAATATAAACACCGGGCTGCCTAAGGCTTTGTGATGTGACTATTATTCTTTTTTGATTCCTTTTAGATGATAATTGCAACAACAGGGACATATATAATCAAGTGTGCCCACAATAGGGTGTCTTAAATATGTAGAAAATTGACAGATTCTATTGAATTGTACTTTATGTTTTATCCGTTGCCTAGTATCCATCATAGTATAAGTTTTGCTTAGTTTGGGACTAGATCAATTGGTGTCAAGTGCCCCGTGATATTTATTTATTTATGGATTTGAAAAAACATTAAATTCCTACTGAATAGCGATAAACGAATTCTACGCGAAGATACCATGGACATCATCTAGTTTCGAATAAAAACCTATGCAAGCTCCTTTAATGTTGCCTTTATTCCATTTCATCAAACTTTTTAAAGTTAAAACCGAGTTAAAACACTTTTTCACTTTCTTAAAATGTCACGAATATTAATTCCCTTTCACTCGTTTCCGCGTCGGTGAGACAGATTGATCGGTCCTACGCCTCATTAAAACTGGGTAAAAGAATGGCCACTATAAATCGCGTAACCATTTCATTTAGTAGGCCATTTTTAGGGACAAGAGACAGACGAATGTTCGACTGACTATGTTTACGAAGGCAATAAGAGATGGCGACACTGAATAGAGATTTATTAATCGGAATCGATGTCTTGGTCGACAAAACTTTTATTTATAATGATACTAAGTATGCCAAAAATCACGTCGATCAGTCGCTCCGTTTCGACGTGAAAGACGGACAAACATACAAACACACACACTTTCGCATTTATAATACTAGTATGGATTATAGTTTATCCGTGACTAAACGCGCGTAAACATTTAAATCCGATAAATGAGTTTAAATTCCGGGATTTTCACTATATTTTCATGGGCATTCCCTAAAATTATCTTTTTTGAGTTTCATTTGCGTGGTATAAAAAGTACCACCTACCCATATTAAAATGCTTTAGTATCTTTTTGTATAGGACGCGGTCGAATTGACAGATATAAGTCAGTAGCATATAAAGCATACTACAGCGCGTTAGCGGCGCACGCGCCGGTCCAGTGTCCGAGCGAGGCCAAATGAAAGGAAAAGGAGCGAGTGGTTAACTTGTTCGCAGACTAACTCGCGCCCAGAGACTTTATGACAATATCAAGTTAGAGATTTAGCATGATTAATTTATTATTAAAACAAATTTTTGAAGAAAATTTTAATGCCCGATTTCCCAAATATGGATAATATGTCAGTACTTTTTTTTTTTTGCTGTGAATAGTAATTTTTAATTAAAAAGGAACAATTGAGGTTACACTAAACTATCCTAAAAATAAATGGGCACTCTTCCTCAGGGACAAGACTTGAGCGAGCTGTATATATTGTCAGTACTTGCACAGTCAACTTCTCCAAATTGCTTGCAGAATTATTGAAAAGGAAACCATTTTGTACAGCTTCATAATCTTCTCTATGCCAATGAAGATTTACTGTATCTTTACAACTCGGACACGATATGGATAACTAATATAGAAGTCGAAACACATGGGGAAAAAAGACGTAGGTAATTCAAATGATTTATTGAATCAGGCGTTACTTTGCGGAGTCCATATCAATGAATAGCTAAGCTTATGCAAAATATGCGTGTTCATGCAGTTCCTCCACCTCCACACTGTAAGAACACACACAAATCACACAAACCCATCTATCACCACCACCACACTACACTGACGCGTTTCGAACTCAACCAGAGCTCATCTTCAGAGTGACACAACCGTACACCATGCTACCGTATGGTGTTAGACACAGTCTAACAACTGGATTACTGGACTGGGTGTGATTTGTGTGTGTTCTTACAGTGTGGAGGTGGAGGAACTGCATCAACACGCATATTTTGCATAAGCTTAGCTATCGTAAGGTCGCGGGTGAGCAAGGAAATTATTTTAGTTCATTTCAAATGATGTCCTTTTTGAATTATGCTACATGTTTAGCTGTTCATACAAAAGGAACTTTAATTTAAACAAAAATGTATACTACTGTTAAAATACTTTTGTAGCGGATAGCAAAGGTAAAATGCGAACTTTTAAAAATGCGCCCAAGATAAAATAATGTTTTCGGCAAGAGTTAGTTTATTCTTTGAAAGGTTGTAGTCAAGTAACAAATCAGTCAGTAGGTAACTATAACAAACACTTTTCCAATACTGTAATACCACATTCACTACGCTGCCAACAGATGGCGCTAGTTAACCCCGTTTAGACAATCATCGGCAGATACCACACGCAGTGTTTCCCGAAGCGCCAAGAGATGGCGCCACCAGTCAAATTAAATCGCGCCAACGTTTGGTAGATTCAGAATAATGAGGTCCAAGGAAACAATCGTGTCTGTATCGAATTCTAGGGACCTAATATAGCACGCTAAGCGCTCTCTCCTACGTTGAGACGTTTTAGTGTCTTTTTTAGGGTAAATAGGCTTTTTTCTTAATTATTGTAATCGCTTCTCAGTAATAAACATTATTTCCGTGTAACGTCTGGTTTAAATCGTCGCTTCCCGCCACTTCCCCTTGCTAAAATACTTTATAAGCATTTTAGTATTCTTTTTTGTACTAGGAAGATTACAAAAGAACAACAAAATTTATAACGATGACAGATTGATCCACGTTCGGATGGTAGCAACAGCCGCGATCACAAACCGCTATAGAAATGAAATTTCTGAATGCAAAAATAGATTATGTGTGTACGTATCGCATTTCTATCAATACAAACCCGCGTCGGCGGCTCGTTTAAAAAAAACGCGTTGTGCTAAGGCCCTTAAAATGGCGTTACTCACCTTACTTACTAAAGCTGCATAAATAAAAATCAGCCAAATATTTTCCAAAAAGCAGATTGTTAGCCGTGTGGTGTCGGTCAAGAATTGCACCACCCCCTCTCTTCCCGTGGGTGTCGTAAGAGGCGACTAAGGGATAAACCGGAGGATGGGCAGCAGCGTTCTCCGCGAACTATCGGATATAACTGCGGTCGCCAACCCGCCTGCCAAGCGTGGCGACTAAGGCATTTTCCCCCCAAGGTACAAGATACTTGGGGGAGGCCTATGTCCAGCAGTGGACGTCTTTCGGCTGACATGATGATGAGATTGTGTCATAAAATATTACTAATATAAAACTGTATCGCGACGTTCTTTCAAGCCTAACCAAACCAAGCTTTTTTTAAATCGACACCGAAATTAGCCGTGGGCCGGCCCAGTTGGCCACTCTTAACCGGTCGTAGGCGTAATAACAAATTGCTTAACAATAACTTACGTAATATAACCATTGGAACATTACATAAGCAATGTCATTTCGTAATTGACATTCGTAAATAAATGTGTTCCGATGCCTATTGATTTCACAAATTTTGGATGAAATTTTGCTTATGTCGAACCCATGAGGGTGAAGCCAGAGCGTAATTTTTTAAGTTGTGATTATTTTCGGTCGCGTATTTTCTGCTGCATTCGGTTTTATACAAAAGCCCGGCAGGGCTACTAGGAAACTCGTAACTCGAAGTTCGTATCGTACCGTCCCTCTCGCTCTCGTATTAAATAGTATAAGTGTCAGAGGGATCGCACGACACGAACTTCGAGTTTCGTAGTAGCCCTGCAGTTTAAGCTACTGTATGACCGATAACCTAACCTAACCAACAAAAAGTTGGAAACCCCCGACTTTGTCACTTCAATGTTCAATATCTCAAAAACGGCTGAACCGATTTTGATAAAACATGTCTAGTCTAAGAACCTTCACTAGAAAACCTGCTATCAAATTAAAAAACCGCATTCAACTCGGTCCACCCATTTAAGAGCCACGGTGCCACAGACAGACAGACAGACAGACACACACACAAACACACAGACACATAGACACACATAGCGGTCAAACTTATAACACCCCTCTTTTTGCGTCGGGGGTTAAAAATACGCGACTCATAACTCAAAAAATTACGCTCGTTTGGTTTGACCCTAAAAAATCAAGAAGCAGTTAATTGTATGACGTGTATAAGAAATAGGCATTATAAAGGGCAAAAATGGGTTCCATGGCCCTGTTTTTTCAAGGAAATTTAAGTGATAATTGTTAGCCAATTCAATTAATTCAGAAGCCTCTATTGTAGCTACTCTGCGTTATAATTGTATAATAAGGTCAGCCTGTCTCAGGTTAGCCTCAAAGGAAACCCTCTTTATGCGAAATGAAATTTGTTTTCCAAATAATTTCGTTAATATCTACTCGTTTTAACACCCTGTCACATTAAATATTATTATAACTTACGAGAGACTAATTTAATAAAAATCTTTTACGTACAACACAACACACAAAAATCACGCCTATATTCCCAAATGGGGTTGGCAGAGCACACGAAACGTTACCGCTTCGGAGCCACTTTTAGCAATTTTAGGTTTTAAGTTTGACAAAAACGGTACAATAGTGACGGTTGCTAGCCTGTCGCCTACGGTATTAAAGCTTTTAATCTGTTCTTATATGAAAATAACTCAGACTGTTCTTTTTTTCTCTTTACTGTGAAACCTATGAACCAATATTGATAAAATCTGGCAAAAATAATTCAGATCTATGGAACCGCTTTTAAAAACTAGGGTCCTGATTTGGGTTATAAATTAATAAATGTACATTTGGCCGTTAAACCTAATTTAAGCTTAACTATTCTATAAAACTTTACTGCTAAACCGAGTTCTTAACAAATCAAGATTTTTTAACTTCCAAGATGATCAAGAATTCAATGAGTCTTCTTAAAAAATATATGGAAACTATAAAGAAAGTCTTAGAAAATCATTTCTCAAAAGTAAACGTTGATCTGAAAAGACTGCCTTTTCATCTTTGCCATTAGATTTTCTTTAAACTGTCAACAAAGCTGTCATGGTTAGACCTTCGCATTCTGTAAGCCCTACTTCAAGGAAGAAGGTTTCAGCGAAAACCTTAAGTCAAGTGGCTTTAATGGAATGATTAAATGCTTACACCTTAAAAGCATAATCCAAATCCTTTATTTTAATAGCCATAATGCTCTGTTAACTTTTCTGTTATTAATTAAAAAATAAACACGTAATTAACTCTTAGATAATTAAATAATAAAGAATATTACATACTTACATAAAAAAAGCCGTGGTGGCCTAGTGGTTTGACCTATCGCCTCTCAAGCAGAGGGTCGTGGGTTCAAACCCCGGCTCGCACCTCTGAGTTTTTCGAAATTCATGTGCGGAATTACATTTGAAATTTACCACGAGCTTTGCGGTGAAGGAAAACATCGTGAGTGTGTGAAGTTCCCAATCCGCACTGGGCCCGCGTGAGAACTATGGCCCAAGCCCTCTTGTTCTGAGAGGAGGCCTGTGCCCAGCAGTGGGACGTATAAAGGCTGGGATGAGATGAGATGACATACTTACATACAACATACGCGCGAAAAACAATACCACTCCTGCCTTGCAGTCGGGTAAAAATATCAAAAAATCTGTTAAAATTACAACTGTCGCTTTAGTAGGTAATTATTCAAACTCGTGATTTAAAATAATTTTATTGTAGGCGGAATTAAGTTGTTTTATCTTTAATCATTATTGCGAGGAACGGAACGTTAATGTGGCAATTGTCTTCTCGCTCCCTCATAAGGGCTCTCGCTCCCTCTGTGAATTTGGCCTTGTGAAACGTAAGTGTGCAAGTGAATAAAAACCATTATTAATTAATTAACGCGGTTTTATTCACAAATACAGCAATTATATTATAACTGATGTTCTTTTGAATCATAGCAATCAGAAATTTAATGATGATATTTGACAGATTATACTCGTAATGTCATTATGCATAACCTAACCAACACAAAGTTGGAAAACCCCCGACTTTGTCACTTCATAGTTCAATATCTGAAAAACTGCTACTTAAACCGATTCTGATGAAACATGCCTAAGAACCATCGTTAAAAACCTGCTTTCAAAAAAAGCCGCATTCAAATCGATCGACCCGTTTAATAGCTACGGTGCCACAGACAGACACACATAGCGGTCAAACTCATAACACCCCTCTTTTGTGTTGGGGGTTAAAAACCACCGTGCAACGGGTTGCTGGTGTTAAAAACTGCGTGCATTGCTAAATTGTACATGTCATTGTTCTAAAAAGTTGATTCTATTTGTTATAGCTGTAAGTAAAGGTTGAAAAGCGTGTCAATTATATAAGTACTAGCTTTTGCCCGCGGCTTCGCCCACGTGGAATTCGGTTATCGCGCGCTGGTCCCTCGCGAACTGTGCATTTTTGTGGGATAAAAAGTAGCCTATATCACTCTCTGACCCATAAACTATCTCTATGCTAAAAGTCACGTCGATCCGTCGCTCCGTTTCGACGTGAAAGACGGACAAACATACAAACACACACACTTTCGCGTTTATAATATTAGTATGAGAGAGAGAGAGAGAAACATTTATTTACACATATTCGATACACATAAAAATACATAATCATTCTCATTCAGCCGTGCACTAATCTAATAATTATAATCTTATAATCTGTCAGATGAATGAGGAGTTCATCATCCTTTTTATAGATCTGGCACTTAGTATAATTGTCGTGTCGCTTTTGCAGGATTTTTTTTAACAGTAATAAGACGTATGCACAGGCGAATAAAAATGGCTGTCAGTCAGTTGTCAGTCTAACACCTGTTAGCATTGTGTACGGTTGTGCTACTCTGAAGATGAGCTCTGGTTGAGTTCGAAACGCGTCAGTGTGGTGTGGTGGTGGTGATAGATGGGTTTGTGTGATTTGTGTGTGTTCTTACAGTGTGGAGGTGGAGAAACTGCATGAACACGCATATTTCGCATAAGCTTAGCTATCGTAAGATCGCGGGTGAGCAAGGAAATTCTTTAAGTTCATTGATATGGACCTCCGCCAAGTAACGCCTGATTCAATAAATTAAATAAAACATCATAAAAAAACAGAATAACAAGTACATAAAAACAAATCTCCAATTTTTCACCATTAGAAATGGGACATCGTTTTCAAATTTAAGCCGAACCCAACGGGAAGCTTTCCTCCGAAAAAAAAAAGATTCTAAAGAACGACATCTAAATTTAGAACTATTTGAGATAGTAACAGGTAAGATCTTTTGAAACATTAAACATGAATTCACCTTGTTGACAGTAGTCTTATAAAAACTAGTCGCTGTTAATGACAGGTAAATCGACGAGCATCTTCACGTGGCCGTTTCACGTTCCACCCTGATAACTAAGTTTCCGACGTTCCGGTAAGAGTCGCGGATTTCTTATTTTCGCATAAATTCCTACTGTTCATGTGCAAGCTTATTAGCCTTCCTATATAATAAAAAAGCAATTAGTCGTGATGTGCTGTGGCCTTCCTTACTAACCTATTAACCGACTTTGAGAAGAGAAGGTTCACTATGCAAATAGTTTTAAATATTTTTCCCTCAAATCCATATTACACTATTGCCACGCGCGCCCTTGGGAACAACCCATTTTTTCGAGATTAAAACTATATCTTATTATTTATTCCAGTCGTTAAATGTGGTACAAAATTTCATTGCAATTGGTTCAGTAAAAGAGGCACAAAGAAACAAAATAACTTTTGCATTAATAATAATAGTAAGCATAATGAACTACCATGCATTCGCTCGTGGTTTCTTTTCCTTTATAAAACTCGCTTTTCCTGGGGCATTTTGCAAAATCTTTCTTTGTTAGTAGAAACTTATAACTTACGTAAAAAGGCAAAAGAAACAATATCGCGTAAAATTATACCCTGAAATCTGAGTATAACAATAGCTGAAAATTAAAGCATGTAATTGAATGTTACAACTGCATCACAACCACGAATAATACTTAATATGTAATAATTATAAATCAAATTAAAAAAAAAAGTAAGTGTGGTGTCCGGTTACAATAACACCTCTCCATTTCTTCCGTGGATGTCGTAAGAGGCGACTGAGAATATATGTTAAGGTATACCGTAGGCGACAGGCTGGCCACCTGTCACTATTGTACCGTTTTTGTCAAAATTCAAGCCTAAAATTGCTAAAAGTGGCTCCGAAGGTAACGGTGTGCTCTGCCTACCCCATTTGGGAATACGGCGTGATGGTTTGTGTTTGTGTGTGTAAAAAAGTTAAATTTCCCGCACAAATAGTTTTGTGCAACAAGAGAGCAAAGTTGTTTTTTGTTGCGAGTGTTTATTTTGAATCCCGAGTAAGCGAAGGATTCTATAATTGAATCACGAGCGTCAGCGAGTGATTCTAGGTTAGAATCCTGAGAGCAGCAAGGGATTTAATTAAATACACGAGATGCAAAAAAACTTTGGTCTCGTGTGACACATACAATTTTTCACCTCAGCAGCGAGAACATAATTTAAATGTAACATAAGAATAAAACCACATATACCTACCTGTTTACAAAACAAACACATTTTTTTAAATATAATCCGATTATTAAGAAACAAAAATAATAATCACATTTAAAACCATAAAAAAGTGTCCAGTAGATACAATACAAATCTCATACTCATAACATGCATTGTATTTTAGAACTTCGATCTTTTACTAATGTCACACTTATTTTTTAATTCTGCAAAAAGCCTTATCTTGGGGTCATTTTTTATAAATGTTATTAAACCTTTAAATATGAATTTAACTAAGATTTACAAATTAAATTATATAATACATAAACATAAATAGATTTGTTAAAAATTAATTCAATTTAACAAATATTTATTCCAAATGTAGAGGCTGTATACGGAATTTTTATAAAAAAAAAAACAAGAGAAGCGGCTTTCGTGCAACGAGGTTGCATACTTTATTGAAAGATAGGAAAAATTTACATTTTGGAAATATTTCGTTGTCATGTAACTTATTAGGTATCGATATATTTTTTAATACCAAAAATTTAATTTAAGATTGTAATCAACACATTTGATCATATCTCTCGCTTTTTTCGTGTTGAAGTGAAATGACATCAAAGTAAAGTTCAAATCCTCTTTGGTTCAAATATTTGGAATTCAGTGAGTAGACCCACCCAACACTGTACTCAGCATTAAAAAAAATAATTAAAAAGTTACTTTGTCTCACGGAGTGAGCAAAATGCGATTTTGCTCACTGATTTCTCATAGCAAAACC
Organism: Choristoneura fumiferana; assembly: GCF_025370935.1. NCBI lineage: Eukaryota > Metazoa > Arthropoda > Insecta > Lepidoptera > Tortricidae > Choristoneura > Choristoneura fumiferana. The sequence continues at coordinate 3,453,658 of NC_133477.1, read as the reverse complement.
TGCCTGTTTGAGGGTGCTGACGTGAAAAACTTATTTTTTCTTGCTTAAAAACACTTTGTCATCTGCATTATGCCAATAAAGCGACATTGTAAAATGCATTTCCCTCAGTGATAAATATGCAGAGCTCATTCAGATTGCATTAGCAGGGAGTGTCTCTTAATGCAAGGCAAAAAACAACATTAGGTGGAATGCCAGTGGAGATAAATTTGCAATGAGAGCTCGACTTTTTTGTCGGACGTTGCAGGGACCCGAAATTGTCAAGGATAGTGATGTCACAGGTGTTTCTAGGTCTAGATTATATCGATAAAGTTATGTCTGATAATAGCAGTATTTTAAATGAGAACTAAGTTTCAATCGCTGATTTTTTTTTATTAAATTTGTTGTATGTTTTATCGAATTAAATAATAAATAATAAGCAAACTTAGTACATGACGAAGATAAAATCATAATCATCAGCCGAACAACAACATCATAATGAAAGACAACTCGCTACTTTCAGCCAGCTGTTGCCCATAAAAATTGGTTTAAATCAACAAAAAATGATAATAATTATTCTCATTATTTTGAAGTTGTCTAAACAAACATAGTCAGCTCAGTTCAGATTCACTATATAAGATTTGAAATAATTAAAAAATTGTTTAAATAAAGCCTTATTATATGTATTTTACTGGGAATAAAAGCGCAATGTCACTTAGTAGATGTGTAACATCCATTACGCGTACAGCAAAACATTTCCTAATACAGTTTCCCCGAATGACCAAAAAAACAACTAATTACAATAAAATAAAATTTTATAACTCTAGGACGGCCCATAAAGCAGCAGTTTACTTTTACAGTCATTTGAATATCTTGACTTAAGCTGGTTAAGCAAATTAAAGACATTGGTACATTAGAGCCAAGGCTAATGACATAAGAATGACATTAGTTATTTCTCACGTTTTTTTTTTCGTAATAGTGCGTAAGATATTCAATAGACGGTATCCGTGGTCATTGTGAAGTTATTTGGTAGCATAATATTTTTTAATTGCCAAAAAGTTATTAGTAAAACGTGTTTGTACGAGCAATTAACGCGAAGGTTTTTTGGTAGCATTACACTAATTTGAAACCAATATGGATGTCAATAAAAACCTGTTACTGTACCGAGTCTACATTGCGACTAATTGATTCAGTTATAAAATATAAACATTAGTACCTAATTTTAAAAATATTTTACTAAGAAAACTAATTTAACCTTCACAAAAAATACAGTAAATCTATTTTATTATTAACTATAGGTATACATAGAGCGAAGTCAAGAACTATCTTACACATTTTATAATATTAATAAATGTTATCAATTTATTGAATCAGGCATTACTTTGCGGAGGTCCATATTATTGAACTATAAACAATTACTTTGCTTGCTTGCTTTGCTTTGGGGGTCGCGGGTGAGCAAAGTTGGTAATTATACCGGGTGTGGCCTGTAATATGAGCAAATAATTAAAACATAGATCTTACTCGTCAAACTGAACAACATTAGTTCAACGATATTTAAAAATAATTAGTTTTTTTAAATTTTATTACACTTTTAAGTTTATTCGAAGAAGCAATGTACCTACCTAAAGCGAAATGCTTGATGTTTGTAGCGTGACAGGCGACGTCAGTTATGTTCTAGGATGGCGTACGTTGATAGCAGTATTTAATTTGTATAAAAAAAGGAAAATTCAAAGTCTCCATTATTTTTAAAAGCAGCTGAGCTAATGTTGTTTAGATTGACGAGGACGATCCATGTTTTAATTTTTTGCACGTATTAAAGGCCACACCCGGTATATTTATAGCTCATTTAAATTTTATCGATAGGCATTTAAAATATTTCTATCGACATCACACCCGCATTGACGACATGTCTGGCCACAAGCCACTGCAGAACCACTGCGGCGGTGCAGAGGTAGATAATTTTGAAATTAGCAACGACATGAGTAATTTATCAGCCAACTAATGGAAGAACTATTCCTACTAGTTCAAAATTATTGGGGTTTTAGAACCTCACGCAAAAGAGTATTTGTGGCATTGTTGTTGTTGAGATATTGTTGTTGTTAGATTTGTGTTTGTGTCAGATTTGTGTTGTGTGTAGGCTGAAAATCAGCGCTGCAAGTTTTTTCTGCTCACTGTTTTTTATTTCTGTAGTCTTGTCTTATTATTATTATTATGTGTGTGGCAATAAATGATTTTATTATTATTATTTTTACGTCTATTTGGATTGCTACCAGCCAGCACCACACTTGCCTAAGCAAAAGTGTTTACCCTTCTGTGTTCCGGCGTGGAGAGAAACACCTTATGTCACTAATAACTGTTACGCTTCATGATACAAATACTTAATTTCATAACATTTTATATTTGAATAAACACAGACGGCGTCACAGATATTTGCCACATTTTAAAATAAGAGCTTGACAGTTAGGAGATGTCCTTGGACCTATAAAAGATATTCAGAAACTCTATATACAATACAATACAATACAAAGACTCTTTATTGTACACCAGACATAGTAAGCGATACAGAAAACAGATACACAGAAAAAAAAAATATTACAAGGTGAGCAATAGGCGGCCTTATCGCTTAAGAGCGATCTCTTCCAAGCAACCTTTTAACCTATATATTGATGGCCAAGTGGTTAGAGAATCAAGGGGCAGATATTTGTATGAATAATACGAATGTTTGTTCTCGGGTCTTGGGTGTTTAATATGTATTTAAGTATGTATTTATCTATATAAGTATGTTTATCCGTTGCCTAGTATCCATAGTACAAGCCTTGCTTGGTTTGGGACAAGGTTAATTGGTGTCAAGTGTCCTATGTTTTTTTTTACTATAAATAAAATTTAAGGTTGTTTAGAAGACCGTTTATTACTGTTTATATCAAGATTAAAAAACCAAGAGTTTTTCAACTCCACAGTATGTTTTTATTCTTGTTTGCAGCGATCATTTGAAGAATTCTGTTTAACGGAAGTATTATAAACGGAAACTATTCTAACTGCCTTCGTATTTTGCGGTGTTATTGAATTGCTTCCTGCAATTAACAAGTTAATAGTTTGAAAACAAGTGTGAGATATTTAGATTCTTTTTCAATGTACTGATTTGTTGTTCTGAAGTTTTATCTGAAAATTCATCAATGTATATATTATGAAGTGGTACGTACGGCTGAGATGATGATGACGAAAATCTCATAAAATTAACGTATTTGACATGGGTCTGCTTTATCGAATTTTTTACTATAATTAATCCAAAATATTTCACCATGTGATCTAATAAATACACTTGAACGTACTGGTAAAAGTTTATATAGAATATCTAACTGAGGTTCACAAAAGCATCAGCACATTTTTAGTGAAAATCTATACAAGGTTTTTTATTCGGACTTACCCAAATATTCAATTTTATATTCTGGATTGAATTAGTCACACCCTGAGATTCATTTTTGTGATACTGTTCAAAAACAATTGCTTTCCTATGGCAATCCGGGTGTTTAATAAATTGCCACGACAAAATCTAAGGAACACACCCACACAAGCTGCTCAAATGGCTTAAAGAAAGGTGTTCTACACATATATCAGAGTTATGTACACTCAGTCAGGAAATTTATAAAAATTGTTTAATTAACCGGTAAAAATGACATTTGAACGCAATATTTTTAATTTATTAAATTGAATATTTCACATCTTTCCGTAATAGGGCAAGGTGTACTGTAAAATAAATACATACTAAAATTAGCATCTATATTTATAAAACTCATGATCATGAAGTAATTTTTTAAATTTTCATTTGATCCTATTTTGCTAAAAGTGTTTAATAATAGGTTTTGACCAAATGAAGTGCTGACAAGAACCATTTATTTATCACAATGTGGAAACATAATGATTTTTGGTTAAAATCCTGTCATAAAAGGGAATACCATACGTTTAAATACTACATTATTACTTTTGAAACCAATAGTCAGAATGATCACAATAACAAACTTTCATAAAATGAAACGCACAAAAGTAACACCGCCAACTGGGTCGGTGGGAATGAAAAGATGACCGATGGAGTCTGTACAAAAAATTCAATAGTATTTCTTTCGACAATCTTTAACAGATTTGTGTATCACGACTGACCGACTGACACTAAAGGATCTGTTTTTCATAGTGCATAGTTTTTCTTTCTTTCTCAAAGATCGATGCAACGTTTACTGCATTCATCTTGTTTTTTTTAACGTTCGCTGGTTGTGCATATTATTTAAACTGAGTGCAGCTCGAAATATATTCCTGTAACGTTGGTTATAATTCTACATTTGATTATAATTCGATTTACTCAAGAAGTAAATTATACAGAATTATCATTTGTTCTTATTGACATGCATTGCTTTAGGTTCAGTAAGGTTTATTAAATTTCATAAAACAATTATGGAAAGTTTTCATTATACCAAATGTTAATCATAAATAAATATCACGGGACAGTTCACACCAATTGACCTAGTCCAAAAGTAAGCTTAGCAAAGCTTGTGTTATGGGTACTAAGCAAATGTTATTGTAAAGGTATAATCAAAAGTTGTTATATCTTATCTATCATTTAACTTATGTCGAATCAGCCGTCAAAAGAAAGAGATTTATTTGGTGAGTCAAACAAAACAAAGAGATTGATTTAGTTTATTTAGTGAGATAGTTTGATATTGGATCATCCGTCCGTCCGTCCATCCATCTCGGCCATCAAGTGCCTAACTTTAATCAAATTAAACAAAGAGTAATTTAAGCAAGTATCTAATTACGCGTCATAATATTAAAGCGAACACATGTTATTATCGTCAATATTAACCGGTAGAACAGGCCGCTCTTTGCTCCAACCAGCTACAAGGCTGAGGAAACCGCCATTTTGTCTGCATTTAGTATCGCAATGCGAAATTATACATTAATCATGCGACTTTCGCAAGACCTGGCATGTAGTTTTGACAGTTTGAACGGAGTTTCAAAGTTCAGTTTAATCCTACTAATATTGTAATTGCGACAGTTTGTGTGTGTGTGTGAGGTGGACCTCTGAAATAACACATATGCTACTTTTTATCCATTTATACATTACGAAAGAGTTAAATACAGAAATTCAATTCAACTGCGAGATGTTTTAATGTTTATTTGGGCACAAAAGGTACATGAGGTCGAAACGTCGAGGTAAATATTACTCGTGTATAAATAGCGTAATAAGTCCCGTTTATGGTATTTTGACTAAAAGGTACATGGTTCCTTCATGTTTTTTAAATATAAACAAATTACAGTTTACATTAACCAATGAAGCTGCCACCACTTACTGCTTCATTTGAATAAAAGTAAATGAACGGGATACAAAACCGAAAACAGTTTGTTGGCTAAAAACAAGTAAGTACGGTTAGCAGGTACTTAATTGAACAAAATTAAATTAACTATTACAAAATGATCTAATAATAATGCTAATAGTAATAGAAATGCCGTGTGAACATAGTTTTTGCCAAAAAATAAATAAAGTAAGTAAATTATTGTATTATTATTGTATCTAATTGTTTATGTGTGCGCAGCCGCAGGTATTTATCATAAAAAGGGGGCCTGTGCCCGTAGTGTAATAAGTATACAGGGTGGCTCAATTAGATCGGTCAGTATGGGAAAGTCTGAAACTATAGAACATACGAAGATCCTGTTCTTAGGAACCATGACATCGATTTTAATAACAAGAAAAACAGCATTCATACATTTAAAAAAACTGTACTCAACCCAGGAATTGAACCCGGACGTTTTGACAAATAAAACTTACATTATTAAAGAATACTAAATATCATGCATTTTATGCAAGACAAGCTCCCAGCCTCATCCACCCGGGATATAGATCGGCTAGATTTCGTTGCAGCATCCGGTACGCTGCCACGCGGTGCTGGAATAATATCCCACCGCCAATAAGAAATTCACCATCATTATATCGCATGCTTAGTAATAAACGGTCTTAACTCAAAAATCGTGAAATTTGGCAAATCGAGTTTAAAGTTTAAGTAATTAGCACTTCTGGTTTCCGTTGAATTATTTGGTAGGGTTTAATTTTGTTTACTATGTTTTTTATAATTCCTAACATGGTATATAATGTCTACTTGCACTTTTTTCTTATAAACCAATTTGTTTTTATATATTTAATAATATTGCTAAGGTTTTAAAAAAACATTGCATTCATATATCACTTTATTACAAATGTAGCAAAATGTAGCGAAATAATAAAAATAATAAATGATGCAAGTCTTAATACAACACCAAGTATTCAAGGATTATTTTAATAAACGAGGCAATCCGAATTACATCACTTCATTTTGCGTTTGATTTTTGTGCTAAAAAGAAGTAAATCCAAATATGCTTTTATTTGCTTAAAAGTTATTCAAAATACTCATGTTTTCCTTCTTGCAATAACGATCTATCTTCAAATGGCTCACGAAAGCCAACTTCTTGCTCGCAAGCAAGTCGGAACATGACTGAAGTTAGCTGCTTTAGCACCAAATGAAATTTGCAATTTTGTTAAAAGTAAAACGCACCAAAGTCGTGCTATCTCTTTATAATACCCAATTTAGGCTGGTTTAAGAAAGAGAGCCGATAGTGCTCTCAGATATAAGCCGTTTTAGTACAATAACTAAATTTTCGCCAATTTTGAGTTAGGCCCGTTTATTACTAAGCATGCGATATACTTAGTTTCAAATACCAGTTAAGACTCCACCTACATCAGGAGCAAACTTTTTCTCTCTAGCCGATTTTTGTCTTCAAATACACGCGTTACAGTTGGTGATAAATAACTGGTATTTAATTGGAGAAAAGTACATGCGCATGATGATTTTTTTCTTTTTTAAACTATCTGTATACCGAGTTTTGTCTAAATCGGTTAAGCGGTTTCGACGTGGTGAAGTAACAAAAAAAGGACTAACAAACTTTCGCATTTATAACATTAAACGGGATTGTTTCTCGTTCGCCACCGACAAAAATAATAATTGTAAGATTGACAATGCATTTTGTATATTTTTGTATATTTTGTATATGGCTCATTTAAGTTAATTTATATTTCTTTTGTGTTTTCGTGGGCCCACTGAAAATCAGCGTCGTTGCACTATGTGCTCCGACATATTATGCTGAGTGGTATCCTTTTTTGAAATAGGTATTTCGAACACTCACCTTTTTCTTTGTTTAGATTTAAGTAAAAACCTGTACATGATGTGATGAATATTATTTCAAAATAAATTGTTCTTTCCTTCGTTTTTCTTTCTATTCATTCTACAAACCGTGTTTCATAGTAACATTTATTGCTTATGACCTACACTACCGATATTGAAATAGAAATAAGGCACGTTTTATTTTTCAAAACAACCGAGTTCTATTCCAGAACTGAGTAGGTACAAGTGTTTTTTTTAATGTAAGAATGCAGTTTTTCTTCTTACTCAAATCAATGACATTATTCCTAAAAACAGATCTTCGTATGTCTTATAGTTTCAGTTTTAGCTGGAGATGATCAAGATTGTATGGCTACCTACACATACCTGACCGTCATGCGGGCATTATACTTTATCTTTGGCACTTAGTTTTATCGCTACTGCTATCGACTCTTTTCTTGAATTCTGATAAACCATTCGAAATACCTGTTTAGAAATTGACAAGTGGTACAATTGCTGTAACTGGAGCGTGACAGATTCCGTCACGCACAGTGGGTGGGGGAAAGGGGGGCGCAAGATTGGATTGGGAGGGAAAGACAGCGAGAGCGACAGAGAGGGAAATCGGGCTAGAAAAAGAGACAAATTAAATTTAATCGCTTAAGAAAAACAAACTAAGGTAATTTGTTCATCAGGCTGAGCTTAAATTTAGAAAAATAAATAAATCTGCTGTAATTTTTTTTTTGTCAAGGCATATTGCGGCTATAGTCACCTAGGTAAGCACTTGTTTTTTTTAGAATGACAGTTACGCATAACAACAAAATTATTACTACAAGATCTTTGTAAAAACAGACAAATAAAACCTTGCAAATAATTTTATTGCTTGAGTTTCTTGGGATATACGAAATAATTCTACCTATCAATTTACCTAAATGCATGGGAGACAATACCAGCTCCCATTCTTTCTATTTATTTATTTAAGCTTCGAGATTTCTCGTTAACGTTGTCGCATTTGCTCGGAAGACAAATGGTATCACGTCGCTAAACTGCCATTGATTGTTTTTTTTATTCATTGTTTAACTTATTATAGTTAATACAATCGGACGACGACATAGACAAACTTTTCCGTTTCAAATATTATGTAAATATGTCGAATTTTTTACACATCTATTGGGTCGTATAGATTTGAAACTTGTTAGTCGCTTGTATTTAAGTTGCACGTCAAGGTTCATATTCAAATTCAAATTGTTTATTACATAAATACAGTGTTACAGTGTTGCTTAAGATTATGTTATTACAATCAACAAAAACCGACCACCGCTTGACATTATTAAATAGGTAAAAGATTTTATCTGTGTCCCCTGCACTAGGCTAGGCCTTTGTCGCAGGTTGACACTAACATTATGATTTTCGGATCTTGGATTACCTGGCGCTGAAGTAAAAACCGTATTTATCAAAATTATGAAGTGTGGGTACAACATTATGATAAAAAAAGTTAGAGTTTATAGAGTACCTATTAAATTATTTTAGTGTTGAAATCTTATTTCGCTTACTTATTATTGTCTCATTAACAATTGTCCAAAACATTAACACGACTATCTAAGTTGTTGCGAAAAGAATATTTTTAGTTTGATACTTTGTATAAAGTCTAACTTACGGTCAGTACAAAATCATAGACCCAGAAAGCATAAATTTTTCATAGTTCTCTTAAACGAGAAATAAGAAGGTATACTGCGGAATTCCCACAGGAAGAAGTAATGTGAGCGTAAGCTTTACAAGTACGAGTAGAATACAATCGGCTTTACTGGAACGCCTTCCTATTATCCTTGTTTACGAATGGGCCAAACGTCCCCCAAAACGCTTGCTGGTGACGTATAGCTCACTTACGGACTTCTGCTTCCACCTACTTATACTTTTACCTAATCTCTAAATTAATCACGCCGTCTTTGTTCCCCTCGTCGCATTGGTCAAGGATAAGAGTGTATACACATCGTATTCCTGAGGGAGTAATTAAGAGAGGAATGTATTAAGTATTTTAAGCGAATGCTTTGTGTTTTAAAGGTTCCGATAACAAAAGGAAAGAAGGAATCTTGAAGGAATCTATCTTTTTGTCTAGCGAGATTCTTAAAGGTCTCTATCCACTACACCGTATTATGCCAAGTCCGTAATAGGAACGTGCCAGGAACGGAATGTCAAACGCATACATGACACGCGACAGCGACGGTTGGTTAGGAAACGTGCTAGTGGGCATAGTCTCATACTTTTTAATCATCATCATCATCCCAGCCTATATACGTCCCACTGCTGGGCACAGGCCTCCACTCAGAACAAGAGGGCTTGGGCCGTATTTCCCTCGCGGGCCCAGTGCGGATTGGGAACTTCACACGCACCATTGAATTGCTTTGCAGGTTTGTGCAGGTTTCCTCACGATGTTTTCCTTCACTGCAAAGCTCGTGGTAAATTTCAAATGTAATTCGGCACATGAATTTCGAAAAACTCAGAGGTGCGAGCCGGGGTTTGAACCCACGACCCTCTGCTTGAGAGACGATAGGTCAAACCACTAGGCCACCACAGCTCCCGCTACTTTTTAATATAAAGAATATATTTTTGCCTAGCTCGTTGCTTTTACGGTCATATGATATGGTGTAATAGGTAGAGACCTATATCTCAAAAGCACATGGACGCACATGCAGTGAATAATGTTTTGCCATCGTTTTTTGTCTGAAAAGTTATACAATTTAAAGTATGCTTGCTTTCTCAACTAGCTTACTTAATGTCTTAGACTTTCGTGATTTTCACTCACAGTCAAAATACCACGTACAGGACTTATCACGCTAACAAACACGAGTAATACTTACCTCGACGTTTCGGCAACATTACAGTGGCCGTGGTCACGAGTAGACTGAAGTGTGGGGTGTCAAGTCTGCCTAGCAGCGCGAGTCCTTCGAACTACCCGCACTTGATCACTAATAGTGCCGGCACTCGTATCACGAACTACCCGCACTTGGTCATTTTTATTTGTCACCCCATCACACCGGCACACAACACTAACAACGTCCGATCGTCCCTCAGAACATTTATCCCGACGCCGACACTTATTTACAACAGGATTCCACTAAGATGAAAGCTTATAACCCCGATTGAAATTTTTATGCTTTTTTATTTCTAGGTTACTCGTGTGCGTTAGCGTGATAAGTCCTGTGCGTGGTATTTTGACTATTAGCTTACTTAAGTTCATTGAAACTAATTGAGAACGCAATAACCAACCTGACAAAATACTATCTCTCTCTCTCTCTCTCTTCAAGTGCCTCTCCAACTAGTCAAGGTTGGCAGTCAGCTCCGCCATATCTGAAACGGTCTTTTGCCAGTCTAAAAAGTTCTACGGCACTCTTAATTCCTGTCCATGCTCGGATATTGCGTAGCCACGATTCCTAAATACTATATGTAAAAACATTATTCATTACATTTGTATTACGTTGGAATACATACTGAGCCCTGAAAGTTTTTATCAAAATACTCTCCATACAAAGGATGAATGACAACTGACACGTTATTTTTGCTCAGCAGCTTTAGTTTGCAGACTTAAGATTTGTATCGATTTGCAATTACGTTTCCGAATGACGTCGCCTTGGATTTCGGTTGTTATTTATTTACCAAGGCTTAATGGAAAACTCTCGCCTCTGCTGCGACTTAACCGAAGTATCGTAAATATAATCAGTGTACCTATGTTTATTCAACCAAGAAATTCTATTATCATAAGAAAGTAAAAGAAAATAAATAAGGTCCAATTTGAGTTGTACAGCTAGAAACAAATATTGTTATATCACTAATTTGTTTCTTCTGATGTAGGTACAAAGTATTCCAAAAAATACCAAAGCACTTTGGTCAACTATACATATTTTATACACAACACCTACTATAAACATACCTACATTGTACCAATTCACATAGATATTGCATAAATTTTAACAAAACAACAGCCATTTTTGAAAACATAGTCAAAATAAACAATATTGACCCATAAAACATAAATCATGTCCATTGTAAAGGTTGCCTGGAAGAGATCGCTCTGAAGCGATAAGGCCGCCTATTGCTTACCTTAGAAAATCTCTATGTATATACTTGTGTTCTCTGTACTGTTTACTGTATTGGTGTGCAATAAAGAGTTATTGTATTGTATTGTATTGTATCACGACTATGTTAAGGTTCTAGAAACTTGAAATTCAGCTAGTATATTCATTATATCTTAGGTTCCACTGGTAAACCTGCGGGATAAAGCTAAGAGTAGAATAACAAATTAAATTAGCCCTGACTGCCAGATTGATCCTGCGCCATCTGCATTTGCATGATGTAAGTAGACAGGTATGTGGATGAATTTAGTGATTTCACACAGAGTTGCAAATCCAACAAGGGCAGCCTGGGTATACGCTAGTCTTTAAATATTGAATAATCCACTCGAAAGTTTTTAAAATCTCCATTATAACCCAAAGTCTGTTTCGATCCAATTTAAACATTTATCAAGATCGAACCTCCATTAAGTTGCTCGTGTCACTCTCCGAAGTTTAATTCATTTTATTACCTCTTGCCAGCTGTTGGCAAGAGGAGATGATGGCTGTTGACGAGAACTGTCTTTAGGTTTTCGTCTAAATAACGAAAAAATCTAACTCCTTTATTTATATCTCAATTTTGACCGAATTACTTTTACATTTTCAGTTATTTAATCAACGTTTTGTTATTCGATTTGAGTCTTCACGTTATAATCTGTAAAGGGCTTGTAACTTTAGAGTCTCTAAATTATTATAAGCAGATGTTAACCTTGACCCGTACCTAAATAGTTTAACCGTTTTATAACAAATAGCCTAGTGATTTCCATGGTCAATCAAATGATGTACTATGTCTTTGTGTTACAGGGTTGTACTGTGGATCGATTTACGGTAGCTAAGATGTGAGCTTGTTACAGTCACCAGTACCAATATCTGACACAACAGAGCGTGTAAAATTATCCGATACGACTCTATTTCTAGAGCCGTTGGGACGTGTCGGACATTTTTGTATGCTCCGCTGTGGAGTTTGTACCATCTCTAGTCGTAAGTACTCTATAAACGACGTACTGACATAACATCGAGTAAGTACAAAGGTCATGCCTCAACCTCGATGGTATCTTGTACAGTGTACTGTTGACATGACACTACATTCGTGTGCTTGTATACATATTTTGAGTGTAATTCTGGTTAGCTGTTGCTCGTAATTTCGTCAACGTCTCACTTGCCTTGCAACTTTGTACTTTGCAAGGGAAAAAGTAGCCTATGTTAACCTGAAATGGTGAAACTTTTTATGAATGACAGAGATTTTGAAATTGGATAAATAGTTTTGAAATTACTCCTAAGTTCTACATAAAAACAAACAAACAATTATCACTTCTTCTTCAGACGTCTGTTCAACGAAAATTTATGTTTTTTGAGTAAGTATGTATTTGATCGAGGGGTAGATCAGGAATACTTTGGTGTATATGATAAAACGAGTTCGGCACGGTGAATCTAGGGGTGCAGAGTTCTAATCCTGGCCAGTACCACTGTGAAACTGCTTTTGAAAAAATAATTGGCTTAAATGTTTTTTTATTAAAGTACTTACAATTTTATCCGAAGCTGAAATAGGGGTCTGAATTAAATTTTATTTATTTCTTAATGAAAATGGTCTATGTAGCTAGCCATGTCTTGAAATATAATCATCTATTAAATGATCGGCCATATAATGAATTGATCAATTCTAAAACCTAACCAAGACATTAGAAGTTTGTCACCGCCTGTTGTGTCAGAGATAGTCCCACAATGTTTTGTATAATAATGTCATTCGTAAAATAGGGATCACAAACACAAAATAAAACACATCTGTCGTAGTTAGGTACTTAACAGTTTTACGAGAATATTTCTCACGTACCTACTTTGAAGCATTTCTAAGATGCAGTGACTCTTTGTTTTTCACTCACGTCCGGCACATAAATCAGCGGAGCGCCTAACTTTTGTTGCCAGCGTTAAGATGCGGCATTACAAGGCTCGAAGGACCGACTGGCTTCATTTTAGAGAATAACTAGTTTAAACAAGTATGAGTTATACTCAGGCATTGTGGGTTTTGTACAAACAAAACCAACAAGCAATCCAGCTGAAATAAATCTGTGTAGGTAGTTATTTTAATTATTAATCTTTTTTTTTCGTGGATCATTAAGTAAATTGAAAAAATATTATTTAACATAATTTTATCCCCGAAAAATGCATAATTTTCGCACAATAGCGGTAAACGTACTCTTATTCTGTACCACTACCATGAAAATTGTAAAGCGCCTCTACAAATAATTTACGCCGTCGCTATAGAGTACGGTCACTGTAAACTCATGGTAGTGGTACTGGGCAGCCGAAGTCTCGGGCAACATTTATGCTTTATGCCTTATATCTTATTGCTTGTCAAATTTCACAATTCACTATGAATGAGAAGTACCTAATAGGTTTTGATTCTTGTGGCTGAATGAAATTGCATTTTGAAAAGGTTGTAATCTTTGACCGTATCTTTTTTTTCGTTAGTCAGTTTTTGTATTTTTGTCAAAGTGGTAGAGTCATGGGAGTTTTAAGGTACACAGTGAACATTTATTCAGTTTTTAGCTACGTAAAAGCCACTTCACGAGAACGTTAGCTAAAAAATAAATAATTGGTTGAATGAGGCGTTACTTCGCTGAGGTCCGTATCAATGAACTACAACCTTTTTGAGAAAAAGGGTAGCGGAATCGCTTACCCTGTTTTTCCGCTACTATTTACCTTGCTTGTTTGTGTTGTGTTGTAGTTTGCTGTATCTCTTGTTTGCTTGAATTTAGAACTTTTTTTTTTTTTGATAGCTCCAACGAACTGCAGCTATGCACTATTTATTATTATAATTTTAACTTGATATCTCTAAATATTTCTGAGGAAAATAGTCTGGACAGACGGACGACTACGAAGTGATTACATTAGGGTTCCTTTTCGCCTTTTAAAATATGGAACCCTCAATTTTCAGTCCGTCCGATCTGAAAAAAAAATGCGCTCACTAGGTACCTACTTATTTGAAAATATTACGCTTTATGTTCAATACAGAGAAATGAGGAGATACGTAGAAGAACAAGGGTCACCGACATAGACAAGCGAATCAGCTCGTTGAAGTGGCAATGGGCGGGCCATATAGCACGGCGAGCGGAAGTTCTCGAGTGGAGGCCGCGGATCAGCAAGCACAGCGTAGGACGTCCACCAACAAGATGGACGGATGACCTGGTTAAAGCCGCAGGTTCACGGTGGATGCAGGCCGCTGCCAACCGAAGCAACTGGAGGTCTGTGGGGGAGGCCTATGTCCAACAGTGGACGTCCTACGGCTGAGATGATGATGATGATGTTCAATACGTTTCAAACTTTGTATTTTTAACCAAAGGCAGTTCAGTCTCGACACATTAAAGTTTCAGAGGATTCTCGGTACAATTTGGCAGTCTCTTAGGAGGATGTAACCATATAGTTTACGATGTATTTTATGAGTCCTGGAGGCCCGTTAGTTTTATCCCCGTTTTAGTACTCGATAAGCATAAAATGTTATTTATATTTACGTCTACACGGATGCAAATAGGAAATCGGGTAGAGTTTTTTTTATGATAAATATTTGATACTCTACTAAAGGGTGGCCATTGAGTCATGCCGGCTCATTCTACGTCCCATTACTAGGCACAGGCCTCCTCTCATAATGAGAGGGCTTGGGCCGCATTAGTTCCCACGCGGGTGCAATGAGATTGGTAATTTCACACACATCGTTGAATTGCTTCGCAGTTTCGTGCAGGTTTCAATTTTCGTAAGTTTAAAGTGCTCGTGCTAAATTTCTAATGAAATATCACACATGAATTTCCAAACACTGAGGTGCGAACCCGGGTTTGAACCCACGATCCTATGTTTGAGAGGTTATAGGTGAAACTACTCGGCTACTGCTATTTAACGGACGTTTATCTTAGTTTAGATTGTTTGGTACAGTCAAGTGCAAAAATATGTATCTATTCGAACCACTCAAAAATATGGTAGGGATACGGCCTTATTAGGTAGGAATAGTCTGTGGTGCAGTAGAGTTCATAAAAATGTGAGAAAATATTTTATCAAAAATATACGAAGACGGCTCTAGTTAACGGCATAGAAGCGTGTTCAGATATTTTGGATTAAATGTTTGCTCATAAGTTTATGATCTCGACTGTACATATTTTTGCACTCGACTGTACTATGTCAGTCAAAACAGCCATTCAATTAAATAGATGTGAGTACTATTTTCATAGCAATGGCCTGGCCTAGTGTGTGTGCAAGAAAAAGAATGATAGGACATTTTGAACCCTTCTCGCTCTACTTATCGCCTTTTGTTAAACCATTAAGACAATTAACCGAATCAAACTAGTTTTGTTTGGTTTCCCGAGCAAAAGTAAAAGTAGAGCCAGACCGACAAGTATTGGCATTATGCAATGCAACTTTGTATTGCATGTACTGAAAAATGTAGGTGTGTATGTAGGTTACTCTTTAGTCTGTAAGTGGATTCTTTTTTACAAGCTTTTACTTCGTCATCATAGCCGAAAAAAGACCACTGTTGAACAAAAGCCACTCCCTTAGAACGCCACAATGACAACTCGCCACTTGGATGTACCATCAGCCAAATAAGTGGTCTATCAATTTTTAAACAAGTTCCTATCAAATAGATAATGTCCCTAAAGTCGAACTTTCAAGTTGACAGACACGTCTATTGGCACTCTTGTGTTATGACTTGCAAACGATTATCAACTTTATGGTGGTAGACCACATATTTGGCTGATGGTACCACATAGTATTTGATATTAAGAGGCGACCAACGCCACTCACTGCTATTTTTAAAGAGAGGTGGTATAAAATTGGTGCATTTCGTGGTAATAAAAAAAATATTACGATAATCTTGATCGTATTCCTGAGTTAGCACGATTAAACTAATTTGGCTCGATAGATTTTATTCCAAAGTGAGCTCTTACTTTGATTTAGAAACCAAAAATACTCCGTTATTTTATAAAGACACTATAATCAAATTACTAAGTCTGATTTACAAACAAAACGTAATAATAATAGCTATTGTGTTATTTCTTAAATCTAAATCGTAATTTCTTTGCATTTATTTTATTTGCAAATTTTTGATGAGTAAAGACACGCCACGCTGACGACATATTGATTCTCTGTCACTTCAACGCAGAGAAACAGTGAGCGCTTAGGTGCTCTGCCTGATTGACCTGCGTCGCTTTTCTCCACAAAATTCATTTACGAAAAAAAACTTTTACTTTTACACTTCTTTCATAATAAAAAAGGCCGCTCGTTCAAATATGACCGACGTTCATTACAGTACATAGTTTTTTAAGAGCAATAAGTAAGGAATTACGATCGATATCTGTTCTGAAAACCCGAAGTCGAAGACTGCTTTCTGAGTTAAGCTTCGTAACTCCTATAACGACCATAAAACATACAATTTGAATCATGTTTGTGAAGAAACAAACCAATGCTTAAAAAAATGGTCAAGAAAGAATGTTTGTAAGTACCTAATGGATGTATGGACTTTATTTCAGTTGCCTTTCCCAAAGCAGATTTAAAAAAAATTGCATGACCGTGACAAAAGGGTCACACTTAAAACCAGCGCTGCGGCTCGCCACAGCATCACCCTGAATGTGGTTCTTATTTTGCGCTTTCTGGCACTAATGAGAATGAAATTAACTTTATTTTTAATTTGCTTTTTTTAGCTGTATTATGCTTGATTTCTTTAACTGTACATTTAGTGTCGTATTTTGCCCAAGTAAATGTTTCTTCTTTTCACGGGCTTACCTAATAAAATAAGGTCTGTTAGGTCGGAACAATAATTTCTTTGTAATGTTCTAAAACAAACTATAAAGAAAACGAATTGTTATTATTTATGTTTTTTTCCTAAATCTAATTAATGTTTAATATTTATTTGGGCAAAAAACGGTACAATATAGAAAATAAAAAACTTAAGAAAATAAGACTTAAACGAAACATAGACCAGCAAATATGCCACTATTAAATTATACAGTAGAGTAACACGTACAAAGAATATAAATGACCTATTAAACAATAATTTAGATGAACAAAACGAAACTAATGTCTTAACAGGGCAGCTTTAAACCTGTTAAGAGAAAGGTTGAATATATCTAATTCCGAAAATGAATTATTGTAGGTTTTACAAGCTCTACGTATAAATGCATTGGAAGCATATCTTCTACGAGTAAACGGGACATGAAACAGCTTTATGAGTCGCGTATTAGGACGAGGTACTCTAAGACATATTTTATGTAACAGATATGGGGAGTCAGTTCTATTCGAAAGAATATTATGCAAAAGAATTTGGTTTCTGAATGTGCGTCGATCCTTTAGTGATACAATACTATCACCGCTGAACGGTGTGCCCGACTGGTGAGCCTTCCACTGTATGTTTAATTAATTTATTTTGTATTTTTTCTATCAAATCTATATATCGTCGCTTCGGAGGTAAAGATACTAAAGCGACATTTGACCAACTTTACAGGAGAGCGATTTAAAGTTTTTTTTTGACGAAAAAAATTCATAACTCTTTTCTTTGTGAACACATTCTAGAATTTCAAAGACTATATGAAAGTCAATTCAGCATACTATGAACTGAAATGTATAATTTTGACCTAAGTACAATAGTTCAGAAGATAGGTGGCGCTTTAGTCATTCGTCTCCAACTTTTTGAGACAACGCAATAAGGTAAAAGGACTAAACGTAAGAATTGGTTATGTATATCATAATTTCAGATGACTAACGGGATATTTATTCTAGTTTTTTTATCTTCAATTTACTTAATGGCGTTAATCAATTTCTTATCAAACTGTGTTTAATGCTTATTCACCAATAATCAAACTATTTTACAACTGCATAATGCTTAAGCACCATTAAATGATAATCATAAAACATTACAAATACTCAATAGACTTGCAAGTTAAATGTTTTGATATACAACATACTAATTTTTAGATTACTTTAACGAATGATCACTAATGGACCGTCTGCAGGGCTACTACGAAACTCGAAACTCGAAGTTCGTATCGTACTGTCCCTCTCGCTCTCGTATTAAATAGTATAAGTGTCAGAGGGACCGCACGACACGAACTCCGAGTTTCGAGTTTCGTAGTTAGCCCTGCTGACTTTAATCAATATTACTAAATTCAAAGGAAACACAGGAAATCGTAGAAACTTTTAAGTTTTATTTGACATTGGTTCTTGTTATCGTGTTATCTGCCTATCGTCAACTATTGGGGGATAAAGCTGTTCGCGTCCGTGGGCTTTAGCTCTAGTTACCCACACGTGTCCCCTAGGTAGCGCCAAATGAACAACCTCATTCTGGTGGTAGGCTTCGGCCGCGGTTTGTCACCACCCACCTAACTAAGTTATGCTGCCAAACGGTCTTAGGAGTAGCCATGTGGAGGGACGGGTCTGGACAGGGACTTGCGTGCAAACCGGTTTCGGTGCCATCAGTTTGCTGCACCGGGTGCCTGTTCGTGGAGGATAGCGGAATCCGAAGCACGGTGCTCCGCTGGCCGACGGCAGTTAGTAGGGGGCCCAAGTAGAGGTTTCGCCAACTTTGAAAGGCTGCCCCGTTAACTTGCGAAAAATCCCGAAGATGTGCTGTAGTGCCGGTTGGCGACCGTGGAGGGAACCCGAAAGCCGTCTTTGGGGGGTTCGGGCGTCCCCGCAGTCACCAGACCAGGCTCCTTGTGTTATGGCTCATTTTCGTGTGCTGCTGGGTGAGCAGCACTGTGTCTGTTCAACTGCCGTCTTTTCTAACCTGTTAACTTTTGTCTTTCTCATCTCCTTCTTTTCTTCAGGTGAAATTACTGGCATGTGAGGTATCCCATCTTAGGCCTCTAGGTTGGCAATGCGTCTGCAATACCCCTGGTGTTGCAGATGTATATGGGCGGTGGTGATCTCTTGCCCACCGACTACCCACACTACCCAGGGTACAGCCTGGAGCATACTTTTAAGCCACGTGCTGAGGTCTGCTTGTACGTTCGTGATGACATCTGTACTCAGCGTCTCCGCAACCTTGAGGATCCTAGCTTTTCCATTCTTTGGCTACTGATGGACACTGGTGTTGAACAAACGGTTTACGCTCTGATCTATCGGTCGCACAGCGGTGACTTGGAGACGACCAGGGTCTTTGATCACTTCAGTGTTACGGCAAGGTGTGTGGTTCAGCAACGGTATCCGCTTGCGTAGTTGGTTTTCTTGGGGGACTTTAATGCTCACTGCGAGGACTGGTTGTTCCCGTACCAAGTCATGGACCATGCAGGAAGAGCTAGATCTCGCCCAGCTGGTTAAACAACCGACTCGCATACCGGATGTTGCCTTGCACACGCCTAATTTCTTGGACCTTCTGCTGACGACTGATCCAGACAGGTACAATGTGTCGGTGTCTTCCCTTTTGGGTACTTCTGACCATTATCTGGTGAAATTTGTAGCGCCTGTTCTTCAGTGCATCACATGGCTTCTCATTTATGTGTCTGATCTGTTTAATTGTTATTTAATGTATGTTTTTATTTAATTGTTAGTTTTATTACTCTTTAGCTACTAAGCCATGTCTTTGTTTTGAAGAATAAAGATTATATCTATCTATCTATCTATCTATCTATCAGTACTCTCCTCCCGATTGCTCAATCGGTACTCGGCGAGTATGGCGATACAAGTAAGCAGATTGGGATGAGATGCATCATTTCTTTGCTTCCTATTCATGGCAGAAAACTTGCTTTCCCAGTAACGATTCGTCGAGCTGCGCAGAAGCTGTTACCGATGTGTTGCGTCAGAGTATGGAATATTTCATTCCTTTCACTGACGTATCCACTGGTGGCAAATCTTGCCCATGGTTTAACGCTGAGTGCACTCAAGCTGAAGCTATTAAGCACTCTATTTGCTTACTTATTGTGGGCTGATGCTCGATGTCGCAAAGCTCCGGACCGGATGTACACGTTAAGAAACAGCTCTTCAACAAAGCTGCCATGTCCTGCAAAAAGGTCATACGGAAAGCGCGATTCCTCTATGTTGGTTGTATTGGTGCCAAATTTGCTTCCTACCCCTCTAAGAGTAAGGAGAGAAAAGAAAGAAAGAAAATACATTCCTTAAGCGTTTTCGTCCTTAGCCAAATCGGTGGAGTCCAATTTCTGTCGTCCGTCACTGCCACCACTGCTGAAGTCGGATAAGTCGCTAGCTCACACTGCAGCGGAGAAGGCAAACCTGTTTGTCTCTCTGTTTGCGGAAAATTCGCGTCTTGATGATGGTAGTGTAGCGCCTCCCTCCATTTCTCATTGTGGTACGTTTAAGCAGGAGGTCAAAATACACCAAATGGAGGTTTTAAGAACGCTGCGTTCTCTGGACGTGAATAAAACTAGGAATAAACTATACCTGGAATTGTTTTAAACACTTGTGCTCCGGAACTGTCTCCGGTTTTGACACGTCTGTTCAGGCTCTCCCTCAAGTTGGGGCAGGTCCCGATATCGTGAAAGATTGCTTATGTGCAGCCAGTACCTACCCAAAAAGGGCAGTCGTGCCGACCCGTCGAACTATCGGCCTATCGCAATCACCTCCATACTATGTAAGGTAATGGAGCGTGTATTGAATGCTAAGTTCCTGGTAGGTATATCTAGAAGGTAACGATCTCCTCAGTGAACGCCAATACGGGTTCCGCCGAAATCGGTCCACTAGGGACCTTCTGGTAAATGCTACTCACATTTGGTGTGAACGTGTTGAGAAGCATGGTGAAGCTCTTGCTGTGTCTCTATTCCATGGCATTCGATAGGGTCTGGTACAGAGGCCTTCTTAGCAGGATTCCTCCTGTCCTATGCTCATGGATCTCTGATTTCCTGCGGAACCGATCTAATCGAGTCGTCATTAACGAATGCTCATCTGATCTCATGGCAATCAATGCCGGGGTGCCTCAGGGATTGGTCCTATCTGCTACTCTATTATTGCTGCACATCAACGATTTGCTCATACCCGATGTCTTTGGGTACGCAGATGACGCAAAATTGCAGAGAGGTACCTTTCTAACGGCCGGGCCCGGGCCAGCGATGATAAGATCGGGCACTCAGGGAGGTTATGGTACAGCGGACGAATTCGACCTGGGAGGCCATGTCCGACTGGGGCTCGGCCAACTTGGTCCAGTTCAGTGCTGCCAAGACACAGGCATATCTGTTTACCGCTAAGCGCAGACCGTTCACTTTGGCTCCTACTGTCCAGAGGAGGGTATCCTTACCACCTAAAGACCACGTTGTGGTTCTTGGGTTAGACCTTCAATATAGTCTCAACTTCGGTGCGGCTATTGAGTCCAGAGCGAAAAAGCAGTCATATATTTACCATCGAAGTTAATGCGTCACACTACGTTAAGCTTTGGCAAGTTATACATTTGATTTTTTCACTTTCCGGATTCGAATTTTTAAAAAGAGACATGTTTATCTGATTCCATTTGGATCTGAAATTCAAGTATTTTAATTATTCAAAGTTGCCATTCAATAACATAATTTGAGCCTTTTATATAGTAAAGCCTAGGCGTTTAGAATAGCTAGATGTCAATTCATCATATTTCTATATCAGACCCTATTTCCGATACATAGAAGTCTCACAATAAGGTTACCTTTTTATCATGTTCCTTCGTACCTAACTCTAATAACAGTCAATAGAGTTAGTGCACATAATTATAATAATTATTTGTTTACAAACTTGCCTTTCGTAATCACAATCAATTATTTCAGGTTTTGTTGCCAACACGCTCTATTATTGCGTTGATATAAAAGACGCGCATAGTACCTTACCTATCCTTGGTAAAGTGATTGTACCTAAATTCCTAAGATTAAAGTACAGATTACTTTGGCATAATATCTACAATTCGTACGAAAATATCGTGGGTACTTTTACTAACTGGCTTATATAATATAATTGATTTTTCGTAAAAAAAATACCTAAACACTTATTTTTGACAATAAAATGACAGATTATTGACTTACTGGACCAAACGTAATCCTTTAATATTATGTTTTTTTACTAATATAAATGTTTTCTTTCTTTTGCTATGTTGTAATGACGCTAATACACCACAAATTCTGTTAACTGTTTTGTATTAAATACTCAAACGACTTAAATATATTCTTATCAGT
Source organism: Choristoneura fumiferana (assembly GCF_025370935.1). Classification (NCBI taxonomy): domain Eukaryota; kingdom Metazoa; phylum Arthropoda; class Insecta; order Lepidoptera; family Tortricidae; genus Choristoneura; species Choristoneura fumiferana. Next base: position 3,431,278 of record NC_133477.1, on the reverse strand, counting down.
TTAACCAAAATACTAAACGCATCCAAAACTTCAGAATAGACTGGAACAATTTACTAAAGCGACGAAGAATCAAATTTCTTGATATGCAAGAGTACTAAAACGCCAAATGTATTTAAAGGTGAAAAATTACAAATGACTTAACAATATAATCGTTAGAAACTAAAACAGGTAAAGCACTAAAGAGAAAATACTCAATTTGAGCGTCGGATTAGTAATAAGTGTCCCAAATTTCACTGATTTTTCAGGGACTAAAGCGCCAAAAAAGTCCTCTGATCGTCCCGAAACCCAGATAGATCGATGCAGAAAAATTCGCTGATTCCGGTGGTATATATAACTCAATTTGGCCCAAAGTGTCGCTTTAGTATCTTTACCTCCGAAGCGACGATATATTCCATATTGGGGATTCCAAACATTTTTAATCTTATTTGATATGGAAATACACAATTAAGTGTATTTCCATATCAAATAAGCGAGTAAAGTTTGGTCCACATTTTGGATACCAATTAGAAGTTTCGATAGCTCATACGAAGCCTAGTCTAAATTTAAGACAAAAGTCCGGAACAATTAAAATAGGCTTCTGTGCTTTTAGTGTTGTTGATGCGCTTGTCCAATCTTGTAAATAAGAAAACCTAATTGATAACTAAAGTAAAATAAACAAACTGACACGAACTACGCACACTGACGCAACCTGCATCACGTTAGCCGCTTTAATGTCAACTGCGAAACCGGTTGGTCAAATAGCGAAATATTAAGAGACTATTATTAAACACTAGTTTTCGTCTCTATATCACTTAACATGGACAGATTTAGTGATTCCAAAAAGATTCTAATAACATCAATTTAATTCTACTGGCATAACCAAATTATTTTTTATTAAAGCATCCTTAGAATGACCCAAAAATTTATAATTAAATTTGGAAATATGTGTACATAGATAATATCGACGAGTTTAGTAAGAAAGTTAGGTATTTTATAAAAAACTTTTGGTACAAAGCCTACACATTAAGGGAAAATTTGTCAGACTGTGATTAATGGAGCATTAATAAGGTATACTAGGCAAAGCTCTGCGCAGGGGGCGACACTTAGTGGGGGTTTGCGCTAGACTAGGGCAAACATGACAACGTCAGTTCTCTTTATATTTTATCGCCATGACAGATCATGACCAATACCTGTAGAAATCATGATAATTATATTTATTGGCAACAAAATAACCTAATTTTTACGTCAATGTAACGATAGAGTTATATTACCAAAAAATTAATTGGAATAATATGATAGTATGGCAAAGATACTCAAAAAACTGTTTACGGTTTTGAGCTAGTGCTGCACTCTGACGGCAGAAAATTGAAGTATAATTCCCTATTGCTGCACTCTATTAATTACTTAAAAAAGTAGAATGTTTAACTGCCCAGCTACCCAAAAAAAAATTAGACCTATAATGTACCATCAGCCAAGTAAGTGGTCTATATCAATTTTTAAACAAGTTCCTACCACATGAGTATGTCGCTAAAGTCGAACTTTCAAGTTGACAGGGACGTCTATTGGCATTATTGGTTTATGAAATGCAAACGATTATCAACTTTAGGGTGGTAGACCACATATTTGGCTGATGGTACCTATTTATCATGATTAATGATATTTTCTTTTATTTATTTCTTCATGATTCATGAAGAAATTAACGATTTGTAGGTAGGTATTTAACTGAAAGTCGAGCTATGTTACAGTAAAAACAATACATATAAACTTTGCTTTCTGTGTACAAGGAAACGATAGTATAGTCAAAATTATACAATTCTAACCTTGAACTATAAGCCGGTATAAACAAACGTTAATTTTAATTAAAATAACAATTCATATGTATCTCAATGCTAATAAATCTTCGTATCTTTCCTCATTATTAAGATAACTATTATTAATAACCAGCTGTAATTGCTCCATTAACAATACTATAAACATTCAGACAACCGTTCTCTTCAAACCTAGGTCAATTTAAAGTATCCATGCAGAAACACAAACGATTTTCACTTTTACCACTACGCAATTAGAAACATCCAAACTGCCAGCTTAAACTTGTAAAACTGTTCATTGTTAAAACAATTGAAAAACGCCTCTATTGCAACGGTCAATAGCAGCAGTTCGAAAAAACTTTCAAACTTGTCAAGCAAATATTTTGTACGTAGCCAGTTTTTTTTTAATCGGCTTTGGTGCAAAGGAATTAAGGTGGTACAGATCGAACATGTTACTTTGTTAATTGGGTTTCCGCTAGAGTACGAAGGTTAATAAATTGACCAGTGTATAATTATAATCTTCACGCCTATAGGCACCGACATACAAGGACTTTAGCATTCCTTTGGTATATTTCTCATGGCTTATAAGTTATTTAGGTTAAATTGCATTGACATGTCATAGAAGGATTTTTATTGGAACGTGTTTCAATTAGGAGTAACAAATTATGTGATTTTATTAATTTTATGGAATAATTGTGATTAAAATAGCAACAATGTAGATTTTTGTTAAAACTGCAATTTATTTTTAATGATAATTGTTTCACCACTACCATCTTAGGCTAGAAGAAGACTTTATTATATTTTAAAAGTATTACTGCATTCAGAGATTTTCTGAAACTGACTTGATTTGTATAAAATTTTAGTACCGAATCAAATCTAAAGAATGAAGAAAAAAAACTATAGTAATACAGTAGTAATTTTTTGGGGTTCCAGACTTTAAATGAAAAAAAGGTTCCCATATGAGAATACTTGGTGCCTGTCTGTCTATCCAATACTCTCTATCTCTTTTTTCTCATGAACACACATGAAACATTTACAATGTTAGTACGATAAACAAATTAAAAAAGATGCTTTTTACTTTGTCAATTTGACCATTGACCTGACCTACTTCAAGGAGTTTAATTCATTGGCCACCATGGAACCACAGTAAACGTCATAGTGACATCGCATTAATTAACAAGGAAAGTCGTAATGACTTTTCCTTTGAAAAGGTTCTATGGTGGCCCATGAATTAAATTCCTTGACTGTACCTATACCATATCATAAAAACAAATTCTCAAGGGCTTCACACGAAGGACTTGTGATTGGTTGAAATTCCTGAGCGTAGGATGAAAGGGTATCTCAGCGGAGATACGTCACCTTTACTTAAAAGTTCATCTGTAGCCGTCAAAAAAATCATCTACATAAAGTGAAAAGGAATAGTTGACCGTTCCCTAGGGCGCAGCAAAAAGCAGCGTGCTCATATTTAAATAAAAACGCTTAGAAATATTAGACGTAAAAAAATATTAATATTTGTTCGAATACCTAGTACTCATTTTATAGTAGAGAAAATACTTGATATTCAATTTGCATACACATACTAAATTATGAGTAGGTAAGGTATGTAGGTACCTACTTTAATAATGACTGGGTCGATTTTTGACCCCACGAAAGAAATTTTTAAACATACCTACCTTACCTAGAGATACCTACTTGTAACAAGCTGAACATTGGTTTTAAGTCTTTAAGCATAAATTCGGATATTTTAATATTTTTTAGAAATGGAGATCCGACTTTTCTTAATATTTACTGCGAGTGTAGACCCTGATTTTGAAATCAGAGCTTACAAGTTAGAGGAGCTCAAAGTTCTTACATAGTTGTGTGTGTTGATTAAATAGTCACGCTGTAGTATTATTACACATAAACTTTCACTTTCAAGTGACGCATGAAACACGCGATTAAATAAAAAAGTGACTCAGCTGGTTTATTCTAGCACGCAGGTTCAACGGCCTGCCTTTACACGTAGACTTATTTTTAAGGATACCTCCTTTTGTGCCAGCCTTTGACAGCTAGGGTTGGCACCTTCCTTAATTTATAGTTCCTTGTCTACTCAAGGCAAAACGCACTCTATGACCAATGACAAAGGTTTAATTTAGAATGTTCGCCATGTTTATTTAAGGTGAAGTCAAAATAGAGGTTTGTGACTAG